>NC_048591.1:17357500-17410000 GCF_013265735.2 Oncorhynchus mykiss | reverse complement strand
CAATCAGGAGTATGCAATTGAGATTTTCCCTCTGTCTATTCTCTCCACCTCTCTCCCTTGTACGTTCTTCCCCATCCTGGGCTGGTAGTCTGATGCTCATTCTTGCTGAATCGGCACGAGAGAGAAGAGATGTGGAGGAATGCCAGAGTGTGACATCATCAGTGACATGGGCAAACAACCGCAGGAGCAGAGGAGAGAAAACAAAGGAGAAAAACAGGGAGACCCAAGGAGAGAGTGATCAAGACACAGGCTCAGAGTTTGGCTCTACTCAAGGGGATGGTGTGTCTGCTCTCCTTCATGTAATAATGTATGTGGGTGTCTGCTCTCCTTCATGTAATAATGTATGTGGGTGTGTCTGCTCTCCTTCATGTAATAATGTATGTGGGTGTGTCTGCTCTCCTTCATGTAATAATGTATGTGGGTGTGTCTGCTCTCCTTCATGTAATAATGTATGTGGGTGTGTCTGCTCTCCTTCATGTAATAATGTGTCTGCTCCCCTTCATGTAATAATGTATGTGGGTGTGTCTGCTCTCCTTCATGTAATAATGTATGTGGGTGTGTCTGCTCTCCTTCATGTAATAATGTATGTGGGTGTGTCTGCTCTCCTTCATGTAATAATGCTATTTGGCCATCTAGAGGTTTCAGTAAGAGCTTTTACTAGCTGAGGGTTGTCAAAGTCCATTATGTCTGCTTGGTAAGGTACTATTGTCATTACATGTGTTACAGATTACCAAGAGCTTCACTGCCTCAAATTAGAGAAACACACACACTGTAGCCTAGGCTACTAAATAGTGATCAATTCGACTATAACAATATAAAATCTGTCGGTGTGGTTAAAACGGTTATGTAGCACCAGTCTAGTCTGAGCTTCAAACAACCTTTTCATTTCCTGCCAAAGAACGAGCGTAATAGTTTCAGCCTATTTGTATCATTATTCCTTACTGTAATTATAGATGCATGTACTGTTAGCAACAGGTGGGAGTGGCCGTCTCTCTACGGCTTGTGCTGTGGTACTTTCTCTGGCGCGAGACAAACGCGGCTCTGATTATACCACCAGACTGCAGGAGGCTGCGGCAACACAGATCGCGTGCTTTTTTTTCAACGGATAAACAGAGAATAATAACGGCCGACTAGCTTTTATAATCACCGTCCGGTAAGTGTAAAATAGTTCTTAGCACAGTAAACGGTGGTAATATGAACCAACCGTTGTGTATTTTCTTGTTTTATTATTGGTTAACTAGTCCCATGCATATAAAGGCGGATCATCCTCTCTTGTGCTATGGGCAACCTACCGTCACGAAAGAATAGTAGTTTACTGGGCTATTCTACAAATATATAAATAAAACGATGACTGACTATTCGTTAGTATTCATTAGTAGGCCGTAGATTGACCAGTGAACACTATGATCATAACAGTTGATTGAATGAAGATTGATAGATTGCGTCTGCGGGCTGCTGCTGTGTCGAGTAGTCATTATCTCCGTGGAGACCGACACACGGAGGGAATGACCAGGCGGTTCTGTTGGCCACCGGTACATTTCTAGACTTACAAGATCTGTTTCTTTCGGGGTCCGGCCTGTGTTTATTCTGTTATGTATGTGACGGTCCAGGAATATGAGGGTACACAGCATAGCCTACAGATCTCTCTCTCCCTCATCCCTTCTTCTGTCCATGATTAGCCTGGATGCTGTTTTAGTTTAGGTATTGCATTGGTGCTGGGCTAGCTCAACTGCTTTTTGGATGGGTGCTGGTGTATTGGTATGATTATTTTTTATGGGTGCTGGGGTATAGCATGGGTGGGAAGCGTATTGGTGCTGGTGTATAGCTTGGATGGGAAGCCTATTGGTGCTGGGAATAGCTTGAATGGGAAGCGTATTGGTGCTGGTGTATAGCTTGGATGGGAACCCTATTGGTGCTGGAATATATCTGGGGATGGGAAGCCTATTGGTGCTGATGTATAGCTTGGATGGGAAGCCTATTGGTGCTGGTGTATAGCTGGGGGTGGGAAGTCTATAGGTGCTGGGATATAGCTTGGATGGGAATCTTATTGGTGCTAGGGTATAGCTTGGATGGGAAGCCTATTGGTGCTGGGGTAAAGCTTGGATGGGAAGCCTATTGGTGCTGGGGTAAAGCTTGGATGGGAAGCCTGTTGGTGCTGCTATATAGCTTGGATGGGAAGCCTATTGATGCTGGTGTATAACTTGGATGGGAAGCCTATTGGTGCTGGGGTAAAGCTTGGATGGGAAGCCTGTTGGTGCTGGTATATAGCTTGGATGGGAAGCCTATTGATGCTGGTGTATAGCTTGGAAAGGAAGCCTATTGGTGCTGGGATATAGCTTGGATAGGAAGCCTATTGGTGCTGGTGTATAGCTTGGATGGGAAGCCTACTGGTGCTGGGGAAAGCTTGGATAGGAAGCCTATTGGTGCTGTGGTATAGCTGGGGGTGGGAAGTCTATAGGTGCTGGGATATAGCTTGGATGGGAATCTTATTGGTGCTGGTGTATAGCTTGGATGGGAAGCCTATTGGTGCTGGGGTAAAGCTTGGATGGGAAGCCTGCTGGTGCTGGTATATAGCTTGGATGGGAAGCCTATTGGTGCTGGTGTATAGCTTGGATGGGAAGCCTATTGGTGCTGGGGTTGGGAAGAAAATTGGTGCTGTGTTATAGCTTGGATGGGAAGCCTATTGGTGCTGGTGTATAGCTTGGATGGGAAGTATATTGGTGCTTGGATGGGAAGCCTATTGGTGCTTGGATGGGAAGCCTATTGGTGCTGGGGTATAGCTTGGATAGGAAGCCTATTGGTGCTGGTGTATAGCTTGGATGGGAAGTATATTGCTGCTGGGAGTAGCTTGGATGGGAAGCCTATTGGTGCTGGTGTATAGCTTGGATGGGAAGTATATTGGTGCTTGGATGGGAAGCCTATTGGTGCTTGGATGGGAAGCCTATTGGTGCTGGGGTATAGCTTGGATAGGAAGCCTATTGGTGCTGGTGTATAGCTTGGATGGGAAGTATATTGCTGCTGGGAATAGCTTGGCTGGGAAGCCTATTGGTGCTGGTGTGGTGTATAGCTTGGATGGGAATCCTATTGGTGCTGGCGTATAGCTTGGATGGGAAGCCTATTGGTGCTGGTGTATAGCTTGGATTGGAAGCCTATTGGTGCTGGTGTATAGCTTGGATGGGAATCCTATTGGTGCTGAGGTTGGGAAGAAAATTGGTGCTGTGTTATAGCTTGGATGGGAAGCCTATTGGTGCTGTGGTTGGGAAGCCTATTGGTGCTGTGTTACAGCTTGAATGGGAAGCCTATTGGTGCTGGTGTATAGCTTGGATGGGAAGCCTATTGGTGCTGGGATATAGCTTGGATGGGAAGCCTATTGGTGCTGGTGTATAGCTTGGATGGGAAGCCTATTGGTGCTGGGATATAGCTGGGGATGGGAAGCCTATTGGTGCTGGTGTATAGCTTGGATTGGAAGCCTATTGGTGCTCGAGTTGGGAAGCCTATTGGTGCTGGTGTATAGCTTGGATTTGAAGCCTATTGGTGCTGTGGTATAGCTTGGATAGGAAGCCTATTGGTGCTGGGATATAGCTTGGGTGGGAAGCCTATTGGTGCTGGTTAGCTGGGGTATAGCTGGGGATGATGATGTGGTGATGCTGGGAGAAAATGAACAACAGAGAGTCACTGTTAAGTTTAACACTATTTATAGACACACACACTGTCTGTAGCCCTGGCCTGTGGTCATTGTTAAGCCTACGCTACAGGGCAGATACCAGATGGTGTATATTAGGCCATATAGTAACAACAATGAGTGTAATGGGAAGCTCCTTTCAATGTCAGCCATTGTGAGTGTACCGATGAGTTTACCAGTCATTGACAAGGTCAGGGGTTCCTTGTCCATTCTACTCAGTCTAATTCTATGGTTTACAACACCAGCCCATCCTACCATTTACAGTGTGTCTGACTGTTTGCTGCTGTTTGTTTTCTGCTGTGTTTGTATGTGGTTTGTGTATGTAATGTGTGAGCTGTAAGAATTTCCTCTTGTAGGACAATAAACATCAATCTAGTCTATCTAATCTTTACCTGGACCTCAGATCAGTTTAGTCACTGTCTCTTTCACTCCTTCAGATTTGACATCAAATCTCTTATACGATAGAGAGTATTACTCCAGTGAGCTGGTATGGCACCGCCACCATAACAACACTGTTATGTGCCAGTTCACTGGAGTTGGTCTGTCCTGTGAAAGAGATATGATCAGTGTATGGGATTAACCTAGTTTAATGGCGGTTCAGATTATTTGTCATGGGTTAGTGTTACAGTACAGATGAGGTAGGTTTATTTAATCCTACATACAGTTGAAGTCGGAAGTTTATATACACTTAGGTTGGAGTCATTAAAACTCATTTTTCAACCACTCCACAAATGTCCTGTTAACAAACTATAGTTTTGGCAAGTTGGTTAGGACATCTACTTTGTGCATGGCACAAGTAATTTTTCCAACAACTTTTTACAGACAGATTGTTTAATTTGTAATTCACTGTATCACAATTCCAGTGGGTCAGAAGTTTACATACACCAAGTTGACTGTGCCTTTAAAAAGCATGGAAAATTCCATAAAATGAAGTCATGGCTTTAGAAGCCTCTGAAAGGCTAATTGACATAATTTGAGTCAATTGGGGGTGTACCTGTGGATGTATTTCAAGGCCTACCTTCAAACTCAGTGCCTCTTTGCTTGACATCATGGGAAAGTCAAAAGAAATCAGCCAAGACCTCAGAAAAAATATTGTAGACCACAAGTCTGGTTCATCCCTGGGAGCAATTTCCAAATGCCTGAAGGTACCACATTCATCTGTACAACAATAGTACACAAGTATAAAAACCATGGGACCACGCAGCCATCATACTGCTCAGGAAGGAGACGCGTTCTGTCTCCTAGAGATGAACGTACTTTGGTGCGAAAAGTACAAATCAATCCCAGAACAACAGCAAAGGACCTTGTGAAGATGCTGGAGGAAACAGGTACAAAAGTATCTATATCCACAGTAAAATTAGTCCTATATCGACATAACCTGAAAGGCCGCTCAGTAGGGAAGAAGCCACTGTTCCAAAACGCCATAAAAAGCCAGACTACGGTTTGCAACTGGACATGGGGACAAAGATCGTACTTTTTGGTGAAATGTCCTCTGGTCTGATGAAACAAAAATAGAACTGTTTGGCCATAATGACCATTGTTATGTTTGGAGGAAAAAGGGGGAGGCTTGCAAGCCGAAGAACACCATCCCAACCGTGAAGCACAGGGGTGGCAGCATCATGTTGTGGGGGTGCTTTTCTGCAGGAGGGACGGGTGCGCTTCACAATATAGATGGCATCATGAGGATGGAAAATTATGTGGATATATTGAAGCAACATCTCAAGACGTCAGTCAGGAAGTTAAAGCTTGGTCGCAAATGGACCCCAATCATACTTCCAAAGTTGTGTCAAAATGGCTTAAGGACAACAAATTCAAGGTATTAGAGTGGCCATCACAAAGCCCTGACCTCAATCCTATAGAAAATGTGTGGGCAGAACTGAAAAAGTGTGTGCGAGCAAAGAGGCCTTACAAACACCAGCTCTGTCAGGAGGAATGGGCCAAAATTCACCCACCTTATTGTGGGAAGCTTGTGGAAGGTTCCCTGAAACGTTTGACCCAAGTTAAACAATTTAAGGTCAATGCTACCAAATACTAATTGAGTGTATGTAAACTTCTGACCCACTGGAAGAAATGAACGCTGAAATAAATCATGCTCTCTACTATTATTCTGACCTTTCACATTCTTAAAATGAAGTGGTGATCCTAACTGACCTAAGACAGGGAATTTTTACTAGGATTAAATGTCAGGAATTGTGAAAAAACTGAGTTTAAATGTATTTGGCTAAGGTGTATAAACTTCCGATTTCAACTGTAAATGTGTGTACCTTAGCTCAATGGAGTACAGGCTTAACTGAATGAACAATGAAGACGGACAGCAATATGACATTTTATTAAATAGTTTGGGGAATGGCCTCGTCAACAGATGATGTGATGGCAGGTAGCCCTATGCAGGACTCCTGGCATCGAAACCACTCCGCTGGGTGAAAGGAGTTCCAATTATGGCCCTTGTTATTATAGCTGCTGGTGGTGGGGAGGTGGATGGTGCTGAAAAAGAGCAAGTGAGAGAACATGGGTAAATTTACATATAAATACATCCCATGATTTACGCACGTTTGTTGAGAGAGGAAGGTGATAATTGCAAGAGTGAGCCCATAGGTTAAACAGCTAGCATGAGGAATGTGCATTATTGTTCCGTGCTTATAGGCTATAATGTAAATAGGTGAATGATATTCCGCACGTGGTTAGTATGGAAAGAGGTAAAGAAATGAGAGGCTATGCTGATGATACATTTGTATTCGTAGAATAGGAAACAACAGTGATTTATGTTATGCTAAATGGATAAAGTTAAACAAGCATTCAGACCAGCATTCCTGATTGAACTTTAGTCAACTACATTTTAATCCACTAACTGTACGCTAAATGTCCAAAATGAAAGCAAATAGAGTGACGAAGGTAGATAGTTTGTGTTCTGTGGGAGAGACCTGTTTGGCTAGCCTGATTATTTGATTGTTTGTGTCTGATAGGTAGTAGGCCTTAAGCGCTCTGGAAAAAATTTATCCTATTTTTACCCTAATCTCTTTCCCTAGTCTTAATATCAAATCAAAGTTTATTTGTCACTTGCCCCCGAATACAACAGGTATTCACCTTCCAGTGAAATGCTTACTTAAAGGCCCTAACCAACAGTGCAATTTTAAAGTAAAAAATAGGTATTAGGTGAACAATAGATGAGTAAAGAAATAAAAACAACAGTAAAAAGACAGTGAAAAATAACAGCAGCAAGGCTATAACAGCAGCAAGGCTATATAAAGTAGTGAGGCTATAACAGTAGCAAGGCTATATAAAGTAGTGAGGCTATAACAGTAGCAAGGCTATATAAAGTAGCAAGGCTATATAAAGTAGGGAGGCTATAACAGTAGCAAGGCTATATAAAGTAGTGAGGCTATAACAGTAGCAAGGCTATATAAAGTAGTGAGGCTATATAAAGTAGTGAGGCTATAACAGTAGCAAGGCTATATACAGTAGTGAGGCTATAACAGCAGCAAGGCTATATAAAGTAGGGAGGCTATAACAGTAGCAAGGCTATATAAAGTAGTGAGGCTATAACAGTAGCAAGGCTATATAAAGTAGTGAGGCTATAACAGCAGCAAGGCTATATAAAGTAGTGAGGCTATAACAGTAGCAAGGCTATATAAAGTAGTGAGGCTATAACAGTAGCAAGGCTATATAAAGTAGTGAGGCTATAACAGCAGCAAGGCTATATACAGTAGTGAGGCTATAACAGTAGCAAGGCTATATACAGTAGAGAGGCTATATACAGTAGTGAGGCTATAACAGTAGCGAGGCTATATACAGTAGTGAGGCTATAACAGTAGCAAGGCTATATACAGTAGTGAGGCTATAACAGTAGCAAGGCTATATACAGTAGTGAGGCAATAACAGTAACAAGGCTATATACAGTAGTGAGGCTATAACAGTAGCAAGGCTATATAAAGTAGTGAGGCTATAACAATAGCGAGGCTATATACAGTAGTGAGGCTATAACAGTAGCAAGGCTATATAAAGTAGTGAGGCTATAACAGTAGCAATGCTATATACAGTAGCAAGGCTATATAAAGTAGTGAGGCTATAACAGTAGCAAGGCTATATAAAGTAGTGAGGCTATAACAGTAGCAAGGCTATATAAAGTAGTGAGGCTATAACAGTAGCAAGGCTATATAAAGTAGGGAGGCTATAACAGTAGCAAGGCTATATAAAGTAGTGAGGCTATAACAGTAGCAAGGCTATATAAAGTAGTGAGGCTATAACAATAGCGAGGCTATATACAGTAGTGAGGCTATAACAGTAGCAAGGCTATATAAAGTAGTGAGGCTATAACAGTAGCAAGGCTATATACAGTAGCAAGGCTATATAAAGTAGTGAGGCTATAACAGTAGCAAGGCTATATACAGTAGAGAGGCTATATAAAGTAGTGAGGCTATATACAGTAGTGAGGCTATAACAGTAGCAAGGCTATATACAGTAGTGAGGCTATAACAGTAGCAAGGCTATATACAGTAGAGAGGCTATAAAAGTAGCAAGGCTATATACAGTAGAGAGGCTATATAAAGTAGTGAGGCTATAACAGTAGCGAGGCTATATACAGTAGAGGCTATAACAGTAGCAAGGCTATAACAGTAGCGAGGCTATAACAGTAGCGAGACTATATACAGTAGAGAGGCTATAAAAGTAGCAAGGCTATATACAGTAGAGAGGCTATATAAAGTAGTGAGGCTATAACAGTAGCGAGGCTATATACAGTAGAGGCTATAACAGTAGCAAGGCTATATACAGTAGAGAGGCTATATAAAGTAGTGAGGCTATAACAGTAGCAAGGCTATATAAAGTAGCAAGGCTATATAAAGTAGTGAGGCTATAACAGTAGCAAGGCTATATACAGTAGTGAGGCTATAACAGCAGCAAGGCTATATAAAGTAGTGAGGCTATAACAGTAGCAAGGCTATATAAAGTAGTGAGGCTATAACAGTAGCAAGGCTATATAAAGTAGTGAGGCTATAACAGTAGCAAGGCTATATAAAGGAGTGAGGCTATAACAGTAGCAAGGCTATATACAGTAGTGAGGCTATATACAGGCACCGGTTAGTCGGGCTAACTGAGGTAGTATATACATGTAGATATGGTTAAAGTGACTATGCATATATGATAAACAGAGTAGCAGTAGTATAAAAGAGGGGTTGGTGGGCGGTGGGTGGCGGGACACAATGCAGATAGTCCGGGTAGCCAATGTGGGGGGCACCGGTTAGTTGGGCTAATTGAGGTAGTATAGTTAAAGTGACTATGCATATATGATAAACAGAGAGTAGCAGCAGCGAAAAAGAGAGGTTGGGGGGCAATGAAAATAGTCCGGGTAGCCATTTGATTACCTGTCTTATGGCTTAGGGGTAAAAACTGTTGAGAAGCCTTTTGGTCCTAGACTTGGCACTCCGGTACCGCTTGTCATGCGGTAGTAGAGAGGACAGTCTATGGCTGGTGTCTTTGACAATTTTTAGGGTCTTCCTCTGACACCGCCTGGTGTAGAGGTCCTGGTTGGCAGGCAGTTTAGCCCCAGTGAAGTACTGGGCCGTACGCACTACCCTCTGTAGTGCCTTGTGGTTGGAGGCCAAATAGTTGCCGTACCAGGCAGTGATGCAACCAGCTCTCGGTGTTACAGCTGTATAACCTTTTGAGGATCTCAGGACCCATGCCAAATCTTTTTAGTTTCCTGAGGGGGAATAGGCTTTGTTGTGCCCTCTTCACAACTGTCTTGGTGTGTTTGGACCATTCTGGTGATGTGGACACCAAGGAACTTGAAGCTCTCAACCTGCTCCACTACAGCCCCATCGATGAGAATGGGGGCGTGCTCAGTCCTCCTTTTCCTGTAGTCCACAATCATCTCCTCTATCCTATCCCCTCTAACCGGAAGATGGGTACTCCCTCTCTCCCTTCCTCCTTTCCTCCCTTCCTCCCCCCACTCTCCCTCTAACTACCAACAGGTCTTAGGTCAGTGGACATGAAGATTAAGTGTTCGGTCAGTAGAGACAGTGTAGAGTGCTGTAGATGGTTGTTAGGTCATTGGATACAGTATAGAATGCTGTAGATGGTTGTTAGGTCAGTGGATACAGTGTAGAATGCTGTAGATGGTTGTTAGGTCAGTGGATACAGTGTAGAATGCTGTAGATGGTTGTTAGGTCAGTGGATACAGTGTAGAATGCTGTAGATGGTTGTTAGGTCAGTGGATACAGTGTAGAATGCTGTAAATGGTTGTTAGGTCAGTGGATACAGTGTAGAATGCTGTATATGGTTGTTAGGTCAGTGGATACAGTATAGAAAGCTGTAGATGGTTGTTAGGTCAGTGGATACAGTGTAGATGGTTGTTAGGTCAGTGGATACAGTGTAGAGTGCTGTAGATGGTTGTTAGGAGACCTGGTTTTAAGTAGACTAGATATGTTAGTGTTTAAAAAGGAGCTGGATGCAGATCAGGGTTGATTGAGAAGGGAGGCCATTTTGGATGTGTCTAAAGACACAGTAGGGCCTAGATTCAAATCGGACTGTGGAAGATCCGCGTTATAGAGTGATTTACATTTAAAGGTAATTTCCAATTAAACCAGCATATGCAACTTGTACTGTGAATGCGGTCTCCGCAAACACGGAAACATTGCCTTTTAAAAGGTGCATAGCCGAAAAGGGGCGATCAGATTGAATCTAGCCCTAGATCTACTAGATTTCCTCTGGTGAATCTTGGTCTGTTGGTAAACTTAAATCTACTAAACTCTCTCTAAGCTTATATTTTTGGTTGTGATTGGTTATGACAGTAAACTAAACTCCTAAGGCATTTAGAAATTATTCAAGAAATCAATTGTTAAATATCATACATCTTAAAGTCCAAATATTTATGTAGAAATCACAGATTGTCCCTTTATGCTCCCATCTCTCTCTCTCTCTTTTTCATTCCACGGCTCTCCTTCAATAACGAAAAACTACTGGGACCAAAGACTCCATTCAGTCTTTTCTGTCCCCTGTCTGTCTCTCCCTCCTTCCCTTCCTCTCTGTCTCTCATCCTCTCTTTCCCTTTTGTCTCTGGGATGCGGGGCTGTAGGTGAGGCTGCGGGTGAGGGTCCGTGTCCAGTCCGAAGCTGGGGAAGCTAAAGGTGGTGCGGCGGCAGCTGCTGCAGAGGTAAACTACTAGTGTCTATGTGTGTGCACGGTCACGTTCGTTACAGTGATGAGAATACATCTTTTTTAATGAAACGAAGAAACTTAAACAAACTTACAAAAACAACAAAACGAACGTGAAGCTATAATAATAGTGCTGACTGACACAGGCAACTAAACATAGACAATCACCCAAGGAATATGGCTGCCTAAATATGGTTCCCAATCAGAGACAACGATAAACAGCTGCCTCTAATTGAGAACCAATCTAGGCAACCATAGACATACAAAACAACTAGACTAGTAAACAACCCCATAAACATACAAAAACCCTAGAAAGGACAAAAACACAACAAACCACCCATTGGCACACCCTGACCTAACCAAAATAATAAAGAAAACAAAGATAACTAAGGTCAGGGCGTGACATGCACGTGTGTGTGTGTTGCTTGTGATGAAGATTCCATTCTAATTGATAGATGAAACAGTACTGTAGTATTAGCTGTCGTTAACAGGTAGAATAGTATTGTTATAGTATTATAGTGTGTTGTTCCCAGGTGATATTATATTAATATTGTATTATATTCTTGTGTATTGTATCATATCATAGTATTATTGTTTTTATCCAGGTATGAGCACCAGCCGTTTGTGTCGTGTCTGGCTGGTCTGTACGGCTGTCAATGGAGACGCTACCAGAGGGCCAAGTCTCAGCCTGGGGAGTGCTGCTGCAGCAGGGTAGCCTATACACAGGCACACACACACACACACACATACACACACAGAGAAGCACGCACACACACACACACAGACTCAGGCACGTGCACAGGTAGGGTTCAACCAAAATTAGGTTATTTCATAAGCTCTTGAATCTCACATAATACCCCCCTCCCTGCCTTCCCGCTCTTAGAGCGCACTTGTGTCTGACTTGCATGCAGTGACCACTGTCTGTGGGCCCCGCCCGGGGAGACTTGAATACTGTTAGAGACAAAGATTGGGGCAATTCGACTGCTTGTTAGTAAGAGGAAAATGTCAGCAGCAGAATAAACTCAAATCAAGTAAAAACATGTTTTTTTCGACTGCTTAGCTAACTAGCTAGCTAGAATATTTATATCATAATTCGCTCTGATCAGCTCAGAGCCACTCTTTTCCTGATGTCAATCGTCTCTCATGGTGTTTAGCCCAAGGACTCACTGCCTTGCTTGCAGTGTGTGATGAGTGAGTGTGTTGTTGTTGTAGAAAATAAATAGACTGTTCTGCAGCAAGGTGCTCACATTGACTAAAACTAGAATGTTATCTGAAACATTGACTAAAACTAGAATGTTATCTGAAACATTGACTAAAACTAGAATGTTATCTGAAACATTGACTAAAACTAGAATGTTATCTGAAACACTGACTAAAACTAGAATGTTATCTGAAACACTGACTAAAGCTAGAATGTTATCTGAAACACTGACTAAAACTAGAATGTTATCTGAAACACTGACTAAAGCTAGAATGTTATCTGAAACACTGACTAAAGCTAGAATGTTATCTGAAACACTGACTAAAGCTAGAATGTTATCTGAAACACTGACTAAAGCTAGAATGTTATCTGAAACACTGACTAAAGCTAGAATGTTATCTGAAACACTGACTAAAGCTAGAATGTTATCTGAAACACTGACTAAAGCTAGAATGTTATCTGAAACACTGACTAAAGCTAGAATGTTATCTGAAACACTGACTAAAACTAGAATGTTATCTGAAACACTGACTAAAGCTAGAATGTTATCTGAAACACTGACTAAAGCTAGAATGTTATCTTAAACACTGACTAAAACTAGAACGTTATCTGAAACACTGACTAAAGCTAGAATGTTATCTTAAACACTGACTAAAACTAGAATGTTATCTGAAACACTGACTAAAGCTAGAACGTTATCTGAAACACTGACTAAAGCTAGAACGTTATCTTAAACACTGACTAAAACTAGAACGTTATCTGAAACACTGACTAAAGCTAGAACGTTATCTGAAACACTGACTAAAGCTAGAATGTTATCTTAAACACTGACTAAAACTAGAATGTTATCTGAAACACTGACTAAAGCTAGAATGTTATCTTAAACACTGACTAAAACTAGAACGTTATCTGAAACACTAAAACTAGAACGTTATCTGAAACACTGACTAAAGCTAGAACGTTATCTGAAACACTGACTAAAGATAGAACGTTATCTGAAACACTGACTTAAGTTAGAACGTTATCTGAAACACTGACTAAAGCTAGAACGTTATCTGAAACACTGACTAAAACTAGAACGTTATCTGAAACACTGACTAAAGCTAGAACGTTATCTGAAACACTGACTAAAGCTAGAACGTTATCTGAAACACTGACTAAAGCTAGAACGTTATCTGAAACACTGACTAAAGCTAGAACGTTATCTGAAACACTGACTAAAACTAGAATGTTATCTGAAACACTGACTAAAACTAGAACGTTATCTGAAACACTGTCTAAAGTTAGAACGTTATCTGAAACACTGTCTAAAGCTAGAACGTTATCTGAAACAGTGTGTGGTGAGTTTGCTGATAGTGCAGAGTGGACTGGGCACGTGCTGAGTATTGATTCTCTCTCTGCTGACATACTGCAACTGCAGTGTATGTTGTTAATGTTACTGATCTAACCCTTTATAGGAACAATTACTCTCTCTCTTTCTTTGACTGCCTTTCTCTCTCTGACCCCCCCACTCTCCCTCTACCCCCCCTCGTGTCTCTCCCCTTCTCATCCCCTCTCCCTTCTCTCTCACCCCTCTCTGCTTCCTTCTCTCTCTCCTCCAGGTGGAGTGTGGGAGCGTGGTCCTTCTGGTCCTGACCTTCCTCCTCTCATCTCTGTTCCTCTACTTCTGGAGCCAGGCTCACAACGATTACAATGATTTTGATTGGTGGGTCACGCGCATGCACGAAACACAAACACATGTGTACGACACACACACCACCCACATGCACGCAAGCATGCACGCACGCACACACACACACCACACGCACATATATACACACACACACACCACACATGCACAGATTGTACTACAATGGGGAAAAAAGTATTTAGTCAGCCACCAATTGTGCAAGTTCTCCCACTTAAAAAGATGAGAGAGGCCTGTAATTTTCATCATAGGTACACTTCAACTATGACAGACAAAATGAGAAGAAAAAAAAATCCAGAAAATCACATTGTAGGATTTTTAATGAATTTATTTGCAAATGATGGTGGAAAATAAGTATTTGGTCAATAATAAAAGTTTATCTCAATACTTTGTTATATACCCTTTGTTGGCAATGACAGAGGTCAAACGTTTTCTGTAAGTCTTCACAAGGTTTTCACATACTGTTGCTGGTATTTTGGCCCATTCCTCCATGCAGATCTCCTCTAGAGCAGTGATGTTTTGGGGCTGTTGCTGGGCAGCACGGACTTTCAACTCCCTCCAAAGATTGTCTATTGGGTTGAGATCTGGAGACTGGCTAGGCCACTCCAGGACCTTGAAATGCTTCTTACGAAGCCACTCCTTCGTTGCCCGGGCGGTGTGTTTGGGATCATTGTCATGCTGAAAGACCCAGCCACGTTTCATCTTCAATGCCCTTGCTGATGGAAGGAGGTTTTCACTCAAAATCTCACGATACATGGACCCATTCATTCTTTCCTTTACACGGATCAGTCGTCCTGGTCCCTTTGCAGAAAAACAGCCCCAAAGCATGATGTTTCCACCCCCATGCTTTACAGTAGGTATGGTGTTCTTTGGATGCAACTCAGCAGTCTTTGTCCTCCTAACACGACGAGTTGAGTTTTTACCAAAAAGTTCTATTTTGGTTTCATCTGACCATATAACATTCTCCCAATCTTCTTCTGGATCATCCAAATGCTCTCTAGCAAACTTCAGACGGGCCTGGACATGTACTGGCTTAAGCAGAATTTGAGTCCCTGGCGGCGTAGTGTGTTACTGATGGTAGGCTTTGTTACTTTGGCCCCAGCTCTCTGCAGGTCATTCCCTAGGTTCCCCCATGTGGTTCTGGGATTTTTGCTCACCGTTCTTGTGATCATTTTGACCCCACGGGGTCAGAACTTGCGTGGAGCCCCAGATCGAGGGAGATTATCAGTGGTCTTGTATGTCTTCCATTTCCTAATAATTGCTCCCACAGTTGATTTCTTCAAACCAAGCTGCTTACCTATTGCAGATTCAGTCTTCCCAGCCTGGTGCAGGTCTACAATTTCGGTTCTGGTGTCCTTTGACAGCTCTTTGGTCTTGGCCATAGTGGAGTTTGGAGTGTGACTGTTTGAGGTTGTGGACAGGTGTCTTTTATACCGATAACAAGTTCAAACAGGTGCCATTAATACAGGTAACGAGTGGAGGACAGAGGAGCCTCTTAAAGAAGAAGTCACAGGTCTGTGAGAGCCAGAAATCTTGCTTGTTTGTAGGTGACCAAATACATATTTTCCACCATAATTTGCAAATAAATTCATTAAAAATCCTACAATGTGATTTTCTGGATTTTTTTTCTCATTTTGTCTGTCATAGTTTAAGTTTACCTATGATGAAAATTACAGGCCTCTCTCATCTTTTTAAGTGGGAGAACTTGCACAATTGGTGGCTGACTAAAAACTTTTTTGCCCCACTGTATATGTATGCATTGCAGGTTTAACTTTGAGACTCTGGGATTCTGGTTCCCCTGGTCTCTGGTGCTGCTGGTTATTGCTGCTGCTCTGTTCACCTACATCTCTCTGCTGCTGGTGAGAACTAGAACTACTACTATAAATACTACTATACTTATACTACTGATATTACTGTACTATTTCTACTGTTACTACTACTATGCAACTACTGCTGCCCGTTTCTCCTACATCTCTCTGCTGCTGGTGAGAACTAGTAATACTACTATACACAACTATACATACATACTACGTACTATACTTGTATTAATACTATTACTATAATATTATTACTACTATTCTATTGCTGCTGCTCTGCTGCTGGTGAGAACTATAGTACTATCACTATACAAATTCTATGCTACTGTTGCTGCTCTGTTCAGTACTACTACATTACTATACCACTGTACTACTGCTGCTCTCTTCAGTACTACTACATTACTATACCATTGTACTACTGCTGCTCTCTTCAGTACTACTACATTACTATACCACTGTACTACTGCTGCTCTCTTCAGTACTACTACATTACTATACCACTGTACTGCTGCTGCTTTCTTCAGTACTACTACATTACTATACCACTGTACTACTGCTGCTCTCTTCAGTACTACTACATTACTATACCACTGCACTACTGCTGCTCTCTTCAGCACTACTACATTACTATACCACTGCACTACTGCTGCTCTCTTCAGTACTACTACATTACTATACCACTGTACTGCTGCTGCTCTCTTCAGTACTACTACATTACTATACCACTGTACTGCTGCTGCTCTCTTCAGTACTACTACATTACTATACCACTGTACTACTGCTGCTCTCTTCAGTACTACTACATTACTATACCAATGTACTACTGCTGCTCTGTTCATTTACATCTCTATGTTGTTGTCTTGCAGGTACTGGCAGTTTGTTTACTGTCTGAGGGACAGAGGTTGTACCTTCACTGGAGTCACAAGGTATCTCCCATCCTCCATGGAGTACAGCACACAGTCAAATCAAATCACATTTTATTTGTCACATACACATGTTTAGCAGATGTTATTGCGGGTGTAGCGAAATGCTTGTGTTTCTAGCTAAGAACAGTGCAGTAATATCTAACAAGTAATGTCTAACAATACACACAATCTAAAGTAAAGGAATGGAATTAAGAATATATACATATTTGGATGAGCAATTTCAGAGCAGCATAGACTAAGATACAGTAGAATAGAATACAGTATATACTTATGAGATGAGTAATGCATAGACTAAGATACAGTAGAATATAATACATGATATACTTATGAGATGAGTAATGCAAAATATGTAAACATTATTTAAGTGACTAGTGTTCCAATTACTAAAGTGGCCAGTGATTTCAAGTATATGTATATAGGGCAGCAGCCTCTAATTGACACACACACACATCATCTGTGAAGAAGCACAAACTGATCTGGATGACACATATGTTGATTAGTCCTTTGATATTTTTCTATGTTAGATGGGGATTGTGGTGACCCTGGCATTCGCTGTCAGTGCCACGGCTGTTCTGTCTGAGGTGTGGAGTAAAGAGTGGAAGACCCTCCTCCTCTCCCTGCAGGTTGGCTAGTCTAGCCGTCACTCACACATACACAGACCAATAAAATCAAGCGACCCAAAGTGACAATGTGAAATGTGTATGTTCAGTTGTCTGCATTGTGATATGAACCTTTCGCTGTCTCCCCTTCTCTATTGGCTAGGTCACAGCCCCCTTTCTTCATGTAGGCGGGGTTTTATTTATGACTCTCCTGTCCTGGCCAATAGCGCTGCACTTTTTTCGCATGAACAAGAGAGGTAAGTGCTCCGATTGGCTGCTGTAAAACAAGTCCAGTTTCTGGTCGTGTTCCCCTGCTTAGTCGTTGCGGACAAATGCCAGATTTTTCAAAGCCTGGATAGGTATTTTACGTATCAGCTAACCACATCTATGTTATAGCAACCTGGTGTCCAACTGCACGGTCAAGGATGTGGCACACAACCATTGGTTGACGCATGCAACATCTGAGCAGAAGAACGCAACCCCTGTTGACAGAGACTTAGAGGAAACTTTTCAGAGTTGTAAACCTGACATAGACACTGCATTGTGTGTATTGTTGTGAATTGTTAAATATTACTGCACTGTTGGAGCTAGAAACACATGAATTTCACTACACCCGCAATAACATCTGCTAAACGTGTATGTGAAAATGAAAATTGATTTGATGACGCACACTCTGTGCTTCGCTTTCTCTCTCTCCTTTTCCCTCTATCTCTCGCTCTCTCTTGTTTCTCTGTCATCTCCATGGTCACTGTTCTGAGTTGTCGTGGTGACGTGAAGCTGTAGGTGGACTAGCTGACTCATGTCTGGCCTCTCTGTGGAGGATAATGACACACACACACTTAAGCTGTGTCAGGTGTACAGTAGTCTGATTTAAAGGGGCAATCTGCGGTTCACACAATAACAAACGACTCCCGTCACCTATTGTGGTAAACAGCTACGGGATGGGGCTGGAGAAATGTAACCACTCTTACCAGATTTATAGACCAAGTGTTTATACATTCATGAGGAATTCATAAATCATTCAATAAATCAATGGGTAAATACAAATGGATGTAGCAATCACAGATTGCCCCTTTAAGCTCTGATTTCATCATTAAGACTTGTATAACTAGAATTAGAACACTGGATCTCTGCTAGAGAGCCTGTTCCAGTATGAGGTTGTTGTGAAATATGGTCACGCTCTCTCTATGGCTCTCTCGCTCTCTATGGCTCTCTCTCACTCTCTCGCTCTCTATGGCTCTCTCGCTCTCTTGCTCTCTATGGCTCTCTTGCCCTCTTGCTCTCTATGGCTCTCTCACCCTCTTGCTCTCTATGGCTCTCTCGCCCTCTTGCTCTCTATGGCTCTCTCGCTCTCTCTCGCTCTTTCTCTCTCTCTAGTGCATCAGGTGTGTCTGTTGGGTGTGTACCTGGGTGTATTGTTCAGTCTGTACCTGGTTCCTCTGGCCATGTATTCTCCCTGCATCAGAGAAGCTGGAACCCTGGGACCCAAACCAACACTCCTCGGACACAGAGGAGCTCCCATGGTACATATCTATATATCAATGACATTATTATCAATATTATCACTATCTATATATAACATTATTATCAATAGTATCACTATCTATATATAACATTATTATCAATAGTATCACTATATATATATATATATATATACATATATATATATATATATATATATATATAACATTATCATCTATCAATAACTTCATTATCAATATTATCACTATCTATATATTACATTATTATCAATATTATCACTATCTATATATAACATTATTATCAATAGTATCACTATCTATATATAACATTATTATCAATAGTATCACTATATATATATTACATTATTATCAATATTATCACTATCTATATATAACATTATTATCAATAGTATCACTATCTATATATAACAGTATTATCAACATTATCATTATCAATAACTTCATTATCAATAGTATGACTATATATATGTAACATTATCATCTATCAATAACTTAATTATCAATATTGTCACCATATATATAACATTATAATCTATCAATAACTTCATTATCGATATTATCACTATATATATATATATATATATATATATATATATATATAGAACATTATTATCATCTATCAATAACTTCATGATCAATATTATCACTATATATATAACATTATTATCAACATTATCATTATCTATCAATAACCTCATGATCAATATTATCACTATCTATATATAACATTATTATCATCTATCAATAACTTCATGATCAATATTATCACTATATATATATATATATATATATATATATATATAACATTATTATCATCTATCAATAACTTCATGATCAATATTATAAATCTCGCACACCGCTCCAGCGCTCCATGTCCTTTTCTACCACTCTGCTAAAAACCGCTCCAGCGCTTCATGTCCTTTTCTACCACTCTGCTAAAAACCGCTCCAGCGCTTCATGTCCTTTTCTACCACTCTGCTAAAAACCGCTCCAGCGCTTCATGTCCTTTTCTACCACTCTGCTAAAAACCGCTCCAGCGCTTCATGTCCTTTTCTACCACTCTGCTAAAAACCGCTCCAGCGCTTCATGTCCTTTTCTACCACTCTGCTAAAAACCGCTCCAGCGCTTCATGTCCTTTTCTACCACTCTGCTAAAAACCGCTCCAGCGCTTCATGTCCTTTTCTACCACTCTGCTAAAAACCGCTCCAGAGCTTCATGTCCTTTTCTACCGCTCTGCTAAAAACCGCTCCAGCGCTCCATGTCCTTTTCTACCGCTCTGCTAAAAACCGCTCCAGCGCTCCATGTCCTTTTCTACCACTCTGCTAAAAACCGCTCCAGCCCTCCATGTCCTTTTCTACCACTCTGCTAAAAACCGCTCCAGCGCTTCATGTCCTTTTCTACCGCTCTGCTAAAAACCGCTCCAGCCCTCCATGTCCTTTTCTACCACTCTGCTAAAAACCGCTCCAGCGCTTCATGTCCTTTTCTACCGCTCTGCTAAAAACCGCTCCAGCCCTCCATGTCCTTTTCTACCACTCTGCTAAAAACCGCTCCAGCCCTCCATGTCCTTTTCTACCACTCTGCTAAAAACCGCTCCAGCGCTCCATGTCCTTTTCTACCGCTCTGCTAAAAACTGCTCCAGCCCTCCATGTCCTTTTCTATCACTCTGCTAAAAACCGCTCCAGCGCTTCATGTCCTTTTCTACCACTCTGCTAAAAACCGCTCCAGCCCTCCATGTCCTTTTCTACCGCTCTGCTAAAAACCGCTCCAGCGCTCCATGTCCTTTTCTACCACTCTGCTAAAAACCGCTCCAGCCCTCCATGTCCTTTTCTACCGCTCTGCTAAAAACCGCTCCAGCGCTCCATGTCCTTTTCTACCGCTCTGCTAAAAACCGCTCCAGCCCTCCATGTCCTTTTCTACCGCTCTGCTAAAAACCGCTCCAGCCCTCCATGTCCTTTTCTACCGCTCTGCTAAAAACCGCTCCAGCCCTCCATGTCCTTTTCTACTGCTCTGCTAAAAACCGCTCCAGCCCTCCATGTCCTTTTCTACCGCTCTGCTAAAAACCGCTCCAGCCCTCCATGTCCTTTTCTACCGCTCTGCTAAAAACCGCTCCAGCGCTCCATGTCCTTTTCTACCGCTCTGCTAAAAACCGCTCCAGCCCTCCATGTCCTTTTCTACCGCTCTGCTAAAAACCGCTCCAGCCCTCCATGTCCTTTTCTACCACTCTGCTAAAAACCGCTCCAGCGCTCCATGTCCTTTTCTACCACTCTGCTAAAAACCGCTCCAGCGCTCCATGTCCTTTTCTACCACTCTGCTAAAAACCGCTCCAGCCCTCCATGTCCTTTTCTACCACTCTGCTAAAAACCGCTCCAGCCCTCCATGTCCTTTTCTACCACTCTGCTAAAAACCGCTCCAGCCCTCCATGTCCTTTTCTACCACTCTGCTAAAAACCGCTCCAGCCCTCCATGTCCTTTTCTACCACTCTGCTAAAAACCGCTCCAGCCCTCCATGTCCTTTTCTACCACTCTGCTAAAAACCGCTCCAGCCCTCCATGTCCTTTTCTACCACTCTGCTAAAAACCGCTCCGCACTCACATGAAAAAAAACTGGCATACCAAATTCGCTCTATTCATTAAAATCACAATTGAATCAACACCCATATATTTTTATGACTAATTGAATCAACACCCACATATTTTTATGACTAATTGAATCAACACCCATATATTTTTATGACTAATTGAATCAACACCCATATATTTTTATGACTAATTGAATCAACACCCATATATTTTTATGACTAATTGAATCAACACCCATATATTTTTATGACTAATTGAATCAACACCCATATATTTTTATGACTAATTGAATCAACACCCATATATTTTTATGACTAATTGAATCAACACCCATATATTTTTATGACTAATTGAATCAACACCCATATATTTTTATGACTAATTGAATCAACACCCATATATTTTTATGACTAATTGAATCAACACCCATATATTTTTATGACTAATTGAATCAACACCCATATATTTTTTATGACTAATTGAATCAACACCCATATATTTTTATGACTACTTGGACCTAACGATTGTTTTTTACGTGTTGAAACCAAACCACATGGATTTGAATGAAAAGTATTTGAATTTACATGAAAAGGTAAATGAAAGAAGCGAACATCGTTTCAAATAGGCTACATGTCATATTCATGTTTTATTTTACCTTTATTTAACTAGTCAGTTAAGAACAAATTCTTATTTACAATGACGGCCTAGGAACAGTCGGTTAACTGCCTGTTCAGGGGCAGAACGACAGATTTGTACCTTGTCAGCTCGGGGATTCGAACTTGCAACCTTTCAGTTGTTAAACAGCATATAAACACTCTAAATAGGTCAGGAGCCAGACATTATTTAGGCTATATGAATACAATTATTTCAAGGCTATTCTACAAAGAAATACATTACATCATTACATTACAACAACATTTTGTTTTATTAAATCATTATAGTCTATAAATTGTGCAAATAGGCTGTAACTTAGAATTAAATAGAATTTAAATGAAAAATGACTTATTAGTGCCTTTGAATTGATTTTTAGAAACATGAGTTTGGCCAGAGTCCGTGTCTTAAGGCTCGTGTGACGGTGCCTGGAGAGCCGGCCAGCAGCGGAGAATATCCTCTCCACACTTGCAGAGCCACTGGGGATGTTTAACACCCTTTTGGCTGCTCTTGACAGGCTGGGCAGAGATGCAGAGTTGTTGTTTTTATGTTCCTATAGGTAGGATTTTAGGCAAAATAACCAAATCCGTATGGAAAGCTCCTTGACAGTGGCAATATGCCAGGCCTATAGAGTCAAAATCAATTATGGCCTATAGAGTCTAAATCAATTATGGCCTATTGAGTCAAAATCAATTATGGCCTATAGAGTCAAAACCAATTATGGCCTATAGAGTCAAAACCAATTATGGCCTATAGAGTCAAAATCAATTATGGCCTATTGAGTCAAAATCAATTATGGCCTATAGAGTCTAAATCAATTATGGCCTATTGAGTCAAAATCAATTATGGCCTATAGAGTCAAAATCAATTATGGCCTATTGAGTCAAAATCAATTATGGCCTATAGAGTCAAAATCAATTATGGCCTATTGAGTCAAAATCAATTATGGCCTATTGAGTCAAAATCAATTATGGCCTATAGAGTCAAAATAAATGATGGCCTATAGAGTCAAAATCAATTATGGCCTATTGAGTCAAAATCAATTATGGCCTATTGAGTCAAAATAAATTATGGCCTATAGAGTCAAAATCAATTATGGCCTATAGAGTCAAAATCAATTATGGCCTATAGAGTCAAAATCAATTATGGCCTATTGAGTCAAAATCAATTATGGCCTATTGAGTCTAAATCAATTATGGCCTATTGAGTCAAAATCAATTATGGCCTATTGAGTCAAAATCAATTATGGCCTATTGAGTCAAAATCAATTATGGCCTATAGAGTCAAAATCAATGATGGCCTATTGAGTCAAAATCAATTATGGCCTATTGAGTCAAAATCAATTATGGCCTATTGAGTCAAAATCAATTATGGCCTATAGAGTCAAAATCAATTATGGCCTATAGAGTCAAAATCAATTATGGCCTATTGTGTAGATAATAAAACGGAAATGAACGCAACATTTAAGAGATCTGATGTTTAGTTCATAAATACTTTGCTACAATGACACACTTAGTTATCTATCCACCTCGTTCTTTTCCTTTAGCATGTGCACGTAGTATGTACACCATCATGCTTCAGGATACCTTTCTTTTCAGATTCCACAATGATTATTTATTTATGGACACTACATCACCTCACTCCCTCTCTTGTTCTTGGTCCTCATCTTTGTCACATTGATTTAGTCACATTGATTTAGCACCTGTGTGTTTTATCAGTTTCTTCATGAAAATATTTAGCGAACTCCATGACAGTAGCTAAAGCAAGGGGATATAGCAGCACACAAGTAGACTACAAATGCATGCTGGGCCGGGCATCCTCTGAGCTGGTGAGGTGAGTGCTACTGGAGACAAAATTGGAGCTGGCGAGAAGGCTGACACTCCAGCCTTTAGGAATCTCCCACCACTCCAGCCTTTAGGAATCTCACACCACTCCAGCCTTTAGGAATCTCCCACCAGGCTCCAGCCTTTAGGAATCTCCCACCAGGCTCCAGCCTTTAGGAATCTCCCACCAGGCTCCAGCCTTTAGGAATCTCCCACCAGGCTCCAGCCTTTAGGAATCTCCCACCAGGCTCCAGCCTTTAGGAATCTCGCACCACTCCAGCCTTTAGGAATCTCCCACCAGGCTCCAGCCTTTAGGAATCTCCCACCAGGCTCCAGCCTTTAGGAATCTCCCACCAGGCTCCAGCCTTTAGGAATCTCCCACCAGGCTCCAGCCTTTAGGAATCTCCCACCAGGCTCCAGCCTTTAGGAATCTCCCACCAGGCTCCAGCCTTTAGGAATCTCCCACCAGGCTCCAGCCTTTAGGAATCTCCCACCAGGCTCCAGCCTTTAGGAATCTCCCACCAGGCTCCAGCCTTTAGGAATCTCCCACCAGGCTCCAGTCAAATTGGGAACACTCCGCTCACATACCTTGGTGTGTTCGTGCTTGTCTGTCCTCTAACAGCTTGCTCCAGAGAACACTCTAATGTCCTTTGAGAGTGCAGTGGAGGCTGGAGTGGACGGGCTGGAGACTGACATCACTATAAGGTACACACCCCTCTCTCTCTTGTTTTGTCTGTCTTGTTTGTCTGTCCCCTTCTGATCCCTGTAATAGCCCCGTGTCCTGGCTAGCTTTGACCCCTGTCCTGCCTTGTCCTGTCCTGGCAGCCTTGTACTAATCCTAGAGATCAGACATTAGCGTTAGCGTCCCTCCACTCCTCACAGTTAATGTGATTACAGCCTAACTAATCCAGTTAGAGGTTAGTACTCCTGTCCAGGCCTGCTAGCCTGGCGCTGGCTGTGTTCTCTATGTGGCCTTTAGCATTAGCATGTAGGACGCAGACCTGGACTCAAATACTATTTCAAATCATTTTAGGTACTTTAGCTGGGCTTGAGAAGCTGGGAGGGTGTAATGGAGTTAGCCTGGTGTAGTGGAGTTAGCCTGGTGTAGTGGAGTTAGCCTGGTGTAATGGAGTTAGCCTGGTGTAATGGAACCGCCCATCAGGCACTCCAGGAAGGCTAAAGCAAACGCTCAAAGTATTTGAAAGATTTAAAATAGTACATGAAATTTGAACCGGGCCTGTTAGCAGGACCTTAGCTAGCAGACCTAGTGAATCTTCACCTGAGACCTGCCACACGTCTGTCTTGACCATGTGAATGGCAGCACCTAATCTCTCCCCTCCCCCTTCTCTCTCTCCTAGTGCTGATGGCATTCCGTTTGTGATGCATGACCTCACCCTGCAGAGGACCACTAACGTAGAGGAGGTGTTTCCTAACAGAACACACACACCTGCTGCCCTGTTCACCTGGTCTGATGTACAGCTGCTCAACGCTGGGGCCTGGTTCCTCTCTGTAAGGACACTCACACTTTTGAATGGACACACAAACACACACACACACACACACACACACACACACACACACAGTAGCTGACTTAGTTAGTAGCTGTATTACAGACCGCTTTTAACCATCTCTCTCTCTCTCCGCCCCCCCCCCCCCCCCCCCCTCTCCCTCCCAGTGGGATCCTTTTGGCACAGTGTCCTCTCTGTCTCCAGAGCAGCGAGCGCTAGCTGCCAATCAGACTGTTCCCTCCCTGGCTGAAGTTCTGGACGTAGCTAATCGGACGGGCAGGACACTGTTGTTTGACCTGAGACAGCCTCCTCCTGGACACCCTTATAGAGACAACTACCTCAACATCACCCTCAACCTCATACACACACACATCAACTCCAGCCAAGTATGTGTGTGGCTGGGGGGGGAACCATGTTACAGGACCATGTTAGAAAGGCCTGCCGCCATGCTCTTATAAGGGACAGACTTTTTTAAGAGTGTGTGTGTGTGCGTGTGCGTGTGTGTGTGTATGTGTGTGTAGGTGCTGTGGCTGCCATCAGATCAGAGAGGGGAGATACAGCAGGTAGATCCAGAGCTGCAACAGACAGCCGGACAGACTGCCTCTATTCAGGAACTACAGGACAACCACATCACTTCCCTCAACCTGCATTACAGCACCATGTCTCTACAACACATCAGGTACACACCCACCCACACACACAAGATGTACTATAAAACGTCTCACTCCTCACCCACCATGAATGTGTGTGTTTCAGTAAGTACAGGTCGGTGAACATCAGTGTGAACCTGTATGTAGTGAACCAGCCGTGGCTCTACTCTCTGGCCTGGTGCAGTGGAGCATCCTCTGTTACCACCAACAACATGCTGCTGAGAGATATACACACACCTCTGCTCCTTGTGGTGAGACTCACACACACACACACTGCTGTTCCTTGTGATGAGACACACACACACACACACTGCTGCTCCTTGTGGTGAGATTCACACACACCTCTGCTCCTTGTGGTGAGACACACACACGCACTGTTGCTCCTTGTGGTGAGACACACACACACACCTCTGCTCATTGTGGTGAGACACACACACACCTCTGCTCCTTGTGGTGAGACACACACACACACCATTTTCTTTGTTCCAGCCATTATTATGAGCCGTCCTCCCCTCAGCAGCCTCCTGTGACACACACACACACTGCTAATCAACATGGGAGGCACACACACACCTCACACACATGTTCTCGTTATGGTGAGACGCACACACAAACACACACTAATGTCTTCACATGTGTTTCCCAACCCCTACAGACTCCAGAGCAGTACAGTGTGATGTGGGTTCTGACTGACCTGGTCTCTGCTGCTCTTATCGTCTGCATCTTCATATTCCACTGGTGAGTTCACACGTTTCTACATACATGTCAAAGGTGTGTGAGTGAGATGATTTCAGTGGAAAATATAATGGGTTAGTTAGGTAAAGGTGTGTCTGTAAGGTGTGTCTGTATGTGTGTGTGTAAAGTGTGCTATTTCTCCCTGTCCTACAGGTGGCGTGAGCGAGGCTTACAATTCTGGTCAGGCAGTCGGCAGACACACAAGACCGGGCCTTATAGCAAGTTCCGGACCGGTAAGGACAACAACAATATCATACTAAATAATGTACATCACTATAGCCCTCTCCCATTGGACTAGTCTCCTACTTGTGGAAACACAGGGGCATATACTAAAAAGCACACCAACATTTTAATCTCTTGCATATCTGTACAGTTTATGAGCTGGATTAGCTGTTTGTTTCTGACATTCAATTCAAATTCTAAAATAATCTCTGCTCAATGCCAGTGGTGTTCTAAGCCTCTAGTTTGTTGGACACATAACATTAAAAAGCCTGTTTCATCAGAGGCAGTATGTTGGTGCATTTTTAAGGCAGTGTACAGCCGTGCTCCTCCAGGATGATTTGATATTTTACTTGGAATGCCGGCGTAAATGATAATGTGTTCTGTCTGTGCCTTAGATCCAGTGGAGTCAGGGAGGGGTCGATGGAATCCCTTCCACTCAGAGTCTCCCACTAGAACCCTCATCTCCCTCCCTCTGGACCTTAACCCATGAACCACTCAACTCGCGAACCCTGCATGAACCAATGAACCTCCCATGAACCCTCTGGTTCTCAACCCTTGAAACCTGCATGAACCACTGAACCTCCCATGAACCATTCCCAAACCCCAAACCATTGGACCTCAACCCACACATGAACCCTGCACCAACCGCTGACCTGAACCTCAACTACCCCACCCCTGACCTCTAACCCATATCCTTTGCCCGGCAGAGCTCAGCGACGTCTGGTCCATCTCCAGTGGGAATGTCCGAACGGAACTACGGACCCCCAGTACCCTCCACACCATCACAGAGGAGTAACACACAGACACTCACACAGAGGCATATAAGTACACACACACACACACACACACACACACAGACACTCACCCAGTCACACACACACAAAGTGTGAACGCACAAGAATAAGCAAAGGAAAACAGGGAGGAAAACAAGAGGAGGAACTGAATGTGTAAAAAGAGGAAGAGGGTGATTGATGTAATGTGAAAGATGAGTCAGTATTTTGATCATCCTGACTAAGACTATTGTTCCTGTGTCCTCACCTGGCCAGCTCATTCACACTCATTCTGGTGACCACTGGAACTACACAACTGAACTGCTCAAGTATGAAGTATACACTGAACAAAAATATAAACACAACATGTAAAGTGTTGGTCCCATGTTTCATGAGCTGAAATAAGAAATCCCAGACATTTTCCATACACACAAAAAGCTTATTTCTCTCAAATTTTGTGCACAAATTTGTTTACATCCCTGTTAGTGAGCATTTCTCCTTTGCCAAAATAATCCATCCACCTGACAGGTGTGACATGTCAAGAAGCTGATTAAACTGCATGATCATTACACAGGTGCACCTTGTCCTGGGGACAATAAAGGCCCACTTCAAAATGTGCACTTTTGTCACACAACACAATGCCACAGATGACTCAAGTTTTGAGGGAGCGTGTAATTGGCATGCTGACTGCAGGAATGTCCACCAGAGAATTGTTAATTTCTCTACCATAAGCTGCATGGTAGAGAATTTGGCAGTACATCCAACCAGCCTCAGAACCACAGACCACGTGTAACCACTCCATCCCAGGACCTCCACATCCGGCTTCTTCACCTGAAGGATCGTCTGGGGGGGGGGGCACGGCTCCCCAGTGGGTGGGCCTATGCTTCACCCCTACCCAGTCATGTGAAATACATAGATTAGTGCCTAATGAATTTATTTCAATTGACTGAATTCTTTCTATGAACTGTAACTCAGTAAAATCTTTGAAATGGTTGCATGTTGTGTTTAGATTTTTGTTCAGTATATATTTTTTGTTCTCATTACTGTACAGACATCAGCTGCATTAGAGGAATTGATGAATAGTGTCTTGTATTTTGTGTGTGAGTGAGTGGATGCAGGTGAACACTGACTGTACTGTGGTTTTAATGATCATCAGTTGCTATTTAGATTTGAATGTATGACCAAGCAGTAGCCTCGTGTTTTAGCATGGCAGTGAAATACAGCGTCTGCTTCTGCAAACATACATCTATCTATCATGAGATCTACTTTATTTTGAGGTTGTAGAAGCTATGTGAGTATGACTTTCAGGTGTTGTGTGGAAAGTTGCTGGTTTCAGGTGTTAGTCTGAGCGTTGGTTGGTTGGTAATGGCTCTGTGGACAGTGTTGAGCGGGAGACAGTAGATCTAAGTGCCATAGGAGACACACTGTCCACAAGCCACTGGCCAGCCATACAGAGGATAGAAGAGAGGTTTTAGGGGGCTTCTACAGAACTTTTGTAATTATCTGAAGCCTTCTAGAACTCTAACAATACATTCTAGAACACTCCAAGACAAAAAAAATACATGTTGACAATCTGTATGTTCACAGTAAACCAACTAACAACAGAGCAGTTGATATTCTGATGACCAGAGAGTAAAATAATTATCTTCTGCCATTGGTAGAATTGCACCTTGCTTGCATTAGAGACCGCTAGGCTATACAAATACCATGCTATCATGAATCAAAACCTATATTTGGTCCCAACAATGATTCAAAGGTATCAAACACTCTGAATGTAATTGTTGTTAAATAGCAAAAGGCTACATAGTATTTCTGGTCGTTTTCTGTTTAACAGGATGACCATTTTGTTTGAATGTATGAGCCTTCTCAATGTTTACTGTACCTATTTTCTGACTGTAAATGGTAATACCTGATATTAAACATCTTTAAAGGGTTGAGTTGGTTGTTTATTCATTGATTAACCCATTTGATTCCATGTCCACAGTAAAACGCTACTTCTGTTACTCCAGTTGAAAAAAAATACATCGACCCACTGTCCTCGTCCAATCATCTTTATTGTTTTTACAAAAACAGACACCTCGGCTGGGATTCAATCTGAGTGCTCTAATCAACATTGCGGTTTTTAAAGGCAATGCTACCTCATTTACGGAGATCGTATTTTAAGGTAACTACTGCAGATGTCTGCTCAATTGGAAATTCCCTTTAAATGTCAAGCACGGTTTCTGATTTGATCCTGGCCCTCATTGGGGGGTGCAGAGGAGAGGCGGGGCAAGGAAAACTACTAACGCCATCTCTGTCGGTAGCTCCACAGTCATCATGTCTTCTGTCCAAACAGTAGAGCAACACAGCTGCTGTAGTAATATTACCCAGACAGACCGGGGACACTTTGCATCCTAAATGGCACCCTATTCCCTAAATAGTACATTTATTTTGCTCATAGCCTTATTTATTTATTTTTTACCAGGGACCATAGGGCTCTAGTTAAAAGTAGTGCACTATATAGGGAATAGGGTGCCTTTTGTTGTAAACTACATGTAGAGCTTTATAGTGGAAATTCACCCAGAACTCTGTGTTGCTAGTGTAAACTGTATCCCCTCAGGACTATAGATTCACTCCTCATACAAACCATAGTTTCACTAAATGGACAGATACTTTACACAATGTAAATATGAAATAAGTACCAAAAATCTTAAACAAAAACCAACAAATTCAACAGCAGACAGTCAGGTTAGTTAGGGCTGGAGGGAAGTTCTGCTCCTCTGTGCAGAACAAGAGAAACAGACAGTAATATCAGCATCCTGCCTGGACACCGCACAACTAACACATACAGTGCTTTGCAAAAGTATTCACCCCCTTGGCGCAGTTTTTCCTATTTTGTTGCATTACAACCTGTAATTTAAATGGATTTTTATTTGGATTTCATGTAATAGACAAACACAAAATAGTCCATATTGGTGAAGTGAAATAAAAAAAATAACTTCTTTAAAAAAATACGGAAAAGTGGTGTGTGCATATGTATTCACCCCCTTTGCTATGAAGCCCCTAAATAAGATCTGGTGCAACCAATTACCTTCAGAAGTCACATAATTAGTTAGATAACGTTCACCTGTATGCAATCTAAGTTTAACATGATCTCCGTATATATACACCTGTTCTGAAAGGCCCCAGAGTCTGCAACACCACTAAGCAAGGGGCACCACCAAGCAAGCGGCACTATGAAGAGCAAGGAGCTCTCCAAACAGGTCAGGGACAAAGTTGTGGAGAAGTACAGATCAGGGTTGGGTTATAAAAAAATATCAGAAACTTTGAACATCCCACGGAGCACCATTAAATCCATTATTAAAATTGAAAGAATATGGGACCACAACAGAGAGGGCCAACCCACCAAAACGCACAGAGCAGTCAAGGATGGCATTAATCTGAGAGGCAACAAAGAGACCAAAGATAACCCTGAAGGAGCTGCAAAGTTCCACAGCGGAGATTGGAGTATCTGTCCATAGGACCACTTTAAGCCGTACACTCCACAAAGCTGGCCTTTGTTATGGAAGAGTGGCCCGAAAAAAAATAAGCAAACGTGGGAGACTCCCTAAATATATGGAAGAAGGTCAGATGGTCAGATGAGACAAAAATGTAGCTTTTTGACCATCAAGGAAAATGCTATGTCAGGTGCAAACCCAACATCTCTCATCATCCCAAGAACACCATCCCCACAGTAAAGTATGGTGGTGGCAGCATCATGCTGTGGGGATCTTTTTCATCAGCAGTGACTGGAAAACTGGTCAGAATTGAAGGAATGATGGATGGTGCTAAATACAGGGACATTCTTGAGGGAAACCTGTTTCAGTCTTCCAGCGATTTGAGACTGGGATGGAGGTTCACCGTCCAGCAGGACAATGACCCTAACCATTCTGCCAAAGCAACACTTGAGTGGTTTAAGGGGAAACATTTAAATGTCTTAGAATGGCCTAGTCAAGCCCAGACCTCAATCCAATTGAGTATCTGTGGTATGACTTTAAGATTGCTGTACACCAGCGGAACCCATCCAACTTGAAGGAGCTGGAGCAGTTTTGTCTTGAAGAATGGGCAAAAATCCCAGTGGCTAGATTTGGCAAGCTTATAGAGACATACCCCAAGAGACTTGGAGCTGTAATTGCTGCAAAAGGTGACTCTACAAAGTATTGAATATGGGGGAGGTGAATAGTTATGCACGCTCAAGTTTTCTGTTTTTTTGTCTTGTTTCTTGGCTGTTTCTCAAAAAACTATTTTGCATCTTCAAAGTGGTAAGCATGTTGTATAAATCAAATGATGCAAACACCCCAAAAAATCTATCTTAATTCCAGGTTGTAAGGCAACAAAATATGAAAAATGCCAAGGGGGTGAATACTTTCGCAAGCCACTGTAGTTTGCGTCCCAAATGACTCCCTATATAGTGCGCTACTTTTGACCTGGGCACTATAAAGGGTATCATTTTGACGTAGGGTATAGAACTCTTCATACAGAACTCATAATCATCCATGGATCAGGTGTTTTCCAGCTGATTCAGGTCTAGACCTGGTTCAACTAAGGATTGTAGGGAACTTTGCAACCCTAGTTCTAGTGAGTATGACAAAGGCCATTGTTGAGTTAAACACGTCTCATAGAGCTACAGCACATAGATCTGCAAAAAAACTACAGATAATGATCCTTTCTGGTCAAACACTAATGCTCTATGTTAAAACTCCAGGGCAGCCAGTCCACCCGAGGCTTACAGCAGACAGACCTCTGAACTAAAGCCTAATTATACCATAAGCAAGTAGGCAACACAATAACATCTTGCATTGTGTTGAGTCACCACTCCCGAGGCTGCCCGTTTGCATTTTTCTGCTGCTCAAGTACGCAGAACTGCCACTTTGCAAAGCTTGAGTTGCATACTTGCGTAGCCTCTGTATAAATTAGCTTTAACTCTGATGATAAGAGACACAAAACAAACACAAGAATAATATAAAAAACCACAGACTGCCCAGAACTGCAGCGGTCTGTCACATAGACTACCATGCTGCTTCAGAAACAGAGGCAACTGGCTTAAAAGACACATTCATTTAAAAAAACAACAGTTAAGGCTTAAAAAAAACTAACAATATACCTATGTATTGACAGTTCAGTGAAAATCTATTCAGCTACAATAAGAGCATGCAAACCTCTTTTCTTCCAGGTCTGTGTATTAAAGCTTTTTATGGTTATTTTACTCAGTAAGTTAACTTAATTATTCTTTTCAGTAACTACTTAATTGTCTAGCTAAAGTACCCAATCACATGGCTCTCCATTCAGTCTGTCCATCCAATGATTGGTTATTAACAAGCGTCTCCTTGTTAACAGACTGCCAACTCTTCAGTTTGAACGAAATGTTCCAAAAACACTAATTTAACTGTGTGTGTGTGTGTGTGTGTCTCTCTCTCTCTGGGAAGATAAAGGGGCGGGGCTTAGAGGTAGTCATCCTCACTGGAAGGCTCGTCATCAGGATCGTTGCTAGGGTTGTTGCTATAGACGTTGCTAAGGTCGTTGCTATGGGCATAGCTGGAGGCAGTGCTAGAGGATGGGCTGCGGCTCATTCTCCAAACCTGGTTAGAGAAGCTCCGCCCCCAGCTGCAGGGCTGGCCAACAGGTCGCAGTATTCTAATAAGCTCTGCAGCTTCCTGCCAATAGGAAGTTCACTTGCTGTGTCCCCGCCCAGTTCTCTGTTTACTCATGGTGGTCAACATCTGACTGATGTAGGAAGTGAGGAGGTCATCCATCTTATAGCCCTGAAAAAACACACACACACACACACACACACATCTGAGTGTTTTCATCAAGTACGTGTGAGTGCGTGTGTATGTGTACATGTGCGTACGTGAGGGCATGTGTGTTTTTTACGTGTGTGTGTGTGTGTGTGTGTGTGTGTGTGATTATGTCTCACCAGTGAGGTCTCACACAGCAGCTTGCTGCCCCTGACCAGGTTGCCGATGGTGATGTGGAAGTAGGTGTTACCGCTGCTCCAGTTGGAGATCTTAGTGAATGGGTGGGTGGTCAGGATGTCCTGTTGTAGACATACACACACGCATCAGTGAAATACCAGGTTACACATGTTCACACACAAACACCTAGAGAAAGAGATGAGAGGTCATGTAACGCACACACAGGACATTTCCCCTTGGGAATTAACAAAGGACCTAACTACACACACATACACACCTTGGTCTTTGGGTCTATAAGGCTGACTCCATGCTTGTTGATAGCAATCAGGAGGATCTCTGGGAAGTTGGGCTCTGTGGTTTGCTGAACAGAGAGAATATCACACTGACTGAGAGGAGGTACACAGTATTGGATAGACCAACAGACAGACAGACAGACAGACCGACAGTCAGACATCCCAGACAGACAGACAGACCAGGCAGACAGACAGCATCGTTACCCCCAAGGTAAGATTGAGAATGACATCACTGAGCGGCATGGTTACCTTGACTTCGAAGAAGGCGGATCCGAACGTGGCCCATTTGAAGATGATCTTCAGGAAGTGGAGTTTGGCCTCTTCCCTGGACTTACCAGCCTGCTTATTGAAATAAGCTACTACAGACTACAAACACACACAGATATGGACGCATGTATGCAAAGTCACAAACACACACACAGCCACACACCAAAAAACAGAGACAAAAAAACAAGAAAACAGCTGATTAGGTCACAGATAAAGATACTCTGAACGCAGTAGTCAATCATGATGAAGACTGCCATTAAGAATAGAGCCAGGGCAGCAAATTAGAGCCCAGGACAGTTGGGAGAAGTCTCGTCTCACCCGTTTCCAGTCATCTGGGGAGAGCTGGCGAATCAGGTCCTGCGGCACCAGCTCCCGGAGGATCTTGGGTATTGAGGGGAAGTGTGACTTGTCGTCTTCGTACTTCACCCTGTAGATCAACGCTCCCAGCTGGAACACCTCGTCACGACTACACTTATGGTAACCACGGAGATACTTAGGCAGTTCCTAGCAACCAAAGGGCAAAAATGACCAGTTACAATCTCACTCCTACTTACTTTTAGCGGATCCTAAAATCAGAACAGATCATGGCAAAAAGTGTTTTAGCTAATCAGCTCCGTGGTCTTGGAATTCTCTCCAGACCAGCTTGAAACCCCAGAATCTTGTTTCCCTGGAGGAGTTTAAAACGTTTGTTGACTCACATGTTACTGAGGAATGTGATTGTCATTAGGACTTGATGCGGTGGTACGTACAGTGCCTTGCGAAAGTATTCGGCCCCCTTGAACTTTGCGACCCTTTGCCACATTTCAGGCTTCAAACATAAAGATATAAAACTGTATTTTTTGTGAAGAATCAACAACAAGTGGGACACAATCATGAAGTGGAACGACATTTATTGGATATTTCAAACTTTTTTAACAAATCAAAAACTGAAAAATTGGGCGTGCAAAATTATTCAGCCCCCTTAAGTTAATACTTTGTAGCGCCACCTTTTGCTGCGATTACAGCTGTAAGTCGCTTGGGGTATGTCTCTATCAGTTTTGCACATCGAGAGACTGACATTTTTTCCCATTCCTCCTTGCAAAACAGCTCGAGCTCAGTGAGGTTGGATGGAGAGCATTTGTGAACAACAGTTTTCAGTTCTTTCCACAGATTCTCAATTGGATTCAGGTCTGGACTTTGACTTGGCCATTCTAACACCTGGATATGTTTATTTTTGAACCATTCCATTGTAGATTTTGCTTTATGTTTTGGATCATTGTCTTGTTGGAAGACAAATCTCCGTCCCAGTCTCAGGTCTTTTGCAGACTCCATCAGGTTTTCTTCCAGAATGGTCCTGTATTTGGCTCAATCCATCTTCCCATCAATTTTAACCATCTTCCCTGTCCCTGCTGAAGAAAAGCAGGCCCAAACCATGATGCTGCCACCACCATGTTTGACAGTGGGGATGGTGTGTTCAGCTGTGTTGCTTTTACGCCAAACATAACGTTTTGCATTGTTGCCAAAAAGTTCAATTTTGGTTTCATCTGACCAGAGCACCTTCTTCCACATGTTTGGTGTGTCTCCCAGGTGGCTTGTGGCAAACTTTAAACGACACTTTTTATGGATATCTTTAAGAAATGGCTTTCTTCTTGCCACTCTTCCATAAAGGCCAGATTTGTGCAATATACGACTGATTGTTGTCCTATGGACAGAGTCTCCCACCTCAGCTGTAGATCTCTGCAGTTCATCCAGAGTGATCATGGGCCTCTTGGCTGCATCTCTGATCAGTCTTCTCCTTGTATGAGCTGAAAGTTTAGAGGGACGGCCAGGTCTTGGTAGATTTGCAGTGGTCTGATACTCCTTCCATTTCAATATCATCGCTTGCACAGTGCTCCTTGGGATGTTTAAAGCTTGGGAAATCTTTTTGTATCCAAATCCGGCTTTAAACTTCTTCACAACAGTATCTCAGACCTGCCTGGTGTGTTCCTTGTTCTTCATGATGCTCTCTGCGCTTTTAACGGACCTCTGAGACTATCACAGTGCAGGTGCATTTATACGGAGACTTGATTACACACAGGTGGATTGTATTTATCATCATTAGTCATTTAGGTCAACATTGGATCATTCAGAGATCCTCACTGAACTTCTGGAGAGAGTTTGCTGCACTGAAAGTAAAGGGGCTGAATAATTTTGCACACCCAATTTTTCAGTTTTTGATTTGTTAAAAAAGTTTGAAATATCCAATAAATGTCGTTCCACTTCATGATTGTGTCCCACTTGTTGTTGATTCTTCACAAAAAAATACAGTTTTATATCTTTATGTCTGAAGCCTGAAATGTGGCAAAAGGTCGCAAAGTTCAAGGGGGCCGAATACTTTCGCAAGCCACTGTATAATATATATATATTTTTTTATCTATGACGATTTTATGTTTCTGTAATTGAAATGTATGCGTCTACATCAACATTTCATACTTTTTTTATGGCGTGTCTATGTCTGTAAGTTTTTACAGTATGTCTGATATTTGTCTCAAACATTGTTCCCCCATGCTGCTGTTTTGGTTGGACCAGGTCTCTCTTGAAACATTGATTTGTACCTCAATGAGACTAACCTGGATAAATAAAAGGTAAAAACTAAATATTCCTGGAGATCACATTCATGGTAAACGCTGTAGGGGTCGGCTCAAGCCATAACAACAAACAACGCACCTTTGATTGAATCCCAGCCTTAGTATGTGAACATTGTCAGGGTTTGAACCTGGGAAGTTTACTTAGGACAAGTGGAACCAGTTCCGTTACACCCCACCCCCCCACCCCTCCTACCTGGTAGTAGTGGAAGATGGAGTCAGCGAAGGAGTCTTTACCAGGAACAGTGTTGGTCCACAGCTTCTTCATGAAGAACACCTGGTAGGTCAGAGACGGTACGATACCTACACACACACGTTAAAGTCCTTAAAGGGATAGTTCACGTTAAAGGGATAGTTCATGTTAAACAGATAGTACATATTAAAGGGATAGTTCATATTAAACAGATAGTACATATTAAAGGGATAGTTCACGTTAAAGGGATAGTTCATGTTAAACAGATAGTACATATTAAACGGATAGTTAATGTTAAACAGATAGTACATATTAAAGGGATAGTTCATATTAAACAGATAGTACATATTAAAGGGATAGTTCACGTTAAAGGGATAGTTTGTATTAAAGGGATAGTTCATATTAAACAGATAGTACATATTAAAGGGATAGTTCACGTTAAAGGGATAGTTCATGTTAAACAGATAGTACATATTAAACGGATAGTTAATGTTAAACAGATAGTACATATTAAAGGGATAGTTCATATTAAACAGATAGTACATATTAAAGGGATAGTTCACGTTAAAGGGATAGTTTGTATTAAAGGGATAGTTCATATTAAACAGAAGGTACATATTAAAGGGATAGTTCACTCTAAATCATAGTTTTTATGACATACCATCTTTAGAGGGCCGGGCCTTCTTGATCCAGTCTGTGAGGTGTCTGACAAAGTCAAAGAAGAAATCTCCCTCTGGTACACTTATCACCTACAACACACACACACACACATACACACACCTCACACACACCACACACACATACCACACACACCACACACACCACACACACAAAGAGGAGTTGGGGCATGTTGGAGAGTATCAACTCTGTGATATATTGTGGGTCAATTGTGAATGACTGATTGATCTACAAATAATAATGAGTAGTTATTTATGATCATCCAGGTGATTTGTAGATCAGACAGTCAGCTGCTGCCTGCTAAATCTGCTGCATCGACGAACAAGGCATTAGTGTGCATGTGTGTGTGTGTGTGTGTGTGTGTGTGTGTGTGTGTGCATGTGTCTATCACCTTGTCGGAGATCTTTACGAACAAGCTGAATCCTTCGGGTGATTTGAGCAGCAGGCGAGCAGAGATCGCCAAACAGAAGTCTTTAGCCTTGGTGCTGGACTCCACCTCAAATGCCTGTCAATTACACACACCAGCCAATCACAGCACAGTAAACACCTGTCAATCACATACACCAGCCAATGACAGCACAGTAAACACCTGTAAATCACAAACAGGAACAAAGCCAGAAAGATAGTCTGTGTGTGTGTGTGTGAGTGCGTGTGAGTGTGTCAGTGTGTGCGTGAGTGTACCTCATCAGTATCGTCAGGGAAATAGACTTTGTGGAAGATCTGGGTGGTCTTATGTTGGATGGCCTCTACCTCCACTAGGTGGGGAGGGTACTTCCTCGAGCCATTCCTGTTGCCACAACAACACCAATAATAATAACAACAGCACCAACAATAATAACAACAGCACCAACAATAATAATCACAGCACCAACAATACTAATAACAACAACACCAACAATAATAATAACAACAACAGCAACAATAATACTAATAACAACAGCAACAATAATAATAATAACAACAGCAACAATAATAATAACAACAGCAACAATAATAACAACAACATTAAGAAATTAACTAGCAGAAGAGGATTGTATCATTAACAGAGTGTGAGTGTGTGTGTGAATGTGTGTGTATGTGTGCGTGTATGTGCGCGCGTGTTTGTGCCCACGTATGTGTTACCGTAGGGCCTTCTGTAGTCGTGTCATACAGTCCTGAGCCAGAGGGTGGTGTTTCCTGGACTGAAGGAAACGCTGGACATGAGGCAGCAGCATGTTGCTAGGAGGGAACAGCCCTGTACACAGCCACAGCAACTCCCAGCCCTTCTCCTCACTGTACCTACACACACACATGGTTACGACACAATGTAACAGAGGTATCTGAGAGAAGTTTAGGATGTGTGTGTGTGTGTGTGTGTGTGTGTGTGTGTGTGTGTGTGTGTGTGTGTGTGTGTGTGTGTGTGTGTGTGTGTGTGTGTGTGTGTGTGTGTGCGTGCGTGCGTGCGTGCGTGCGTGCGTGCGTGCGTGCGTGCGTGCGTTCTTACTTGACGTGGTTGTCTGTGAGTTGTTTGAGGATCTGACAGAAAATCTCATCTTTTAGAGGTTCGGCCTTCAGAGCTCCTTCAAAGATCTGGTCCGTCAGCTCGTTAACAGAACGTGTTCGCTTAGACGGGTAGTCCCCCATATACTTCATCATAGGTGGCATAGTCAAGGAGTTTACATATTACACAAACGACACAGGTGGGATCTGAACCCCCGTCTCCTGGGAAACCAACGTTTTAACCATTAGGCCAGAAGGAAATTCCATATCTGGTCGAGGAGGATTTTCAGTTGCAGGCAGGTTTACCTCATCACAAGATCATGAATCTGAAACAAACACAAGCAGAAGCACACGCACACTACAGACGGTTTGTGTTAGCCAGTAAAGGATATCTATGAAGACCATACAGGCATCCTGTGACAGGTCTTCATGGCTGAGGACCTTCTTCAGTAGGGGCTGTTTGATAGGCTCTCTGGTGCAGCTCCACATTGAGGCCTTCCCTCTGTTCTTAGTGATCATCACCCTGCTCAGAGTGTGTTTGGGAGGAGGTCTGGAGAGAGAGGGAGAGAGAGAGAGGGAGAGAGAGAAGGGGGAGGAGAAAGAAGGGGGAGAGGTGTAGTGACAGGTATTGATTAGGTAACATTTTCTTTAGACAAAAAACCCACACGGTTACAAATACTGCAACTTGTATTGTGTGTGTTTGTGTGTTTGTGTGTATGTGTGTGTGTGTGCCTGCATGCATGCGTATGAGCGTGTGTCTGTGTGTGTCTACCTGAAGTGGTCATAGCTGAACTCTTCCAGTGTGTAAGGTTTAACCCTCTCCTCTCCAGTCTCCGGCAAAACCAGCTGAGATGAACGCACCGTCTCCTGTCTCTGGTCTGGTGTCATGGTAATCAATGCCTAGGGAGAGAGAGAGAGAGAGAGAGAGAGAGAGAGAGAGAGAGAGAGAGAGAGAGAGAGAGAGAGAGAGAGAGAAAGAAGGGGGGGGGGTGATTAAGAATCACGCAGATAGACCATTACAGTGTAGGCTGTGTGTGTGTGTGTGTGTGTGTGTGTGTGTGTCTCACCACTACGTCAGCCTGAGGTCTGGTAACAGTGGGCAGGACGTAGACGGCATCAGCAGGGAAATCTCCTTTTTGATTGGTCCGTTCATTGACCCCATGGGCCCAGCCAGAGGTCATGACCTGCTGACCTGTCTCTTGGTCCAATAGAATCAGGTCTCCCTTTTGGAACGACAGGAACGTAGACTCCTCCCCACCTAGAGGGGACAAGGTACAGTTTGTGTGGATGTGTGTGGGGGTGTGTGTGTGTGTTTGTGTGTGTACTCTACTCACCAGAGTTGGTGTTGTCCTGCAGAGCCACCACGTACTTGGACCGGTTCCTCAGGCCCTCTAGGAATGTTACCACAAGGTCTCTGATGTCCTCAGAGTTGGTCGACGTGAACGTAAACTCATCGCCCTTTATGGTCGCCAACGTAAAGCTCTGCCCCTGCAGCTTACCACCTCTACCAACACACAGAAGAAGACAACATGCTCAAAGAATTGCTCATGCACGGAGCTAACTAGCAGTCTCAGAAGAAGGGAGAGAAAGAAGGTCAGCTAAATGTAGGGGGTTGAGGTGTCCACCAACAAAACAGCAACACAGGGTGGCTAGCCTAAGTAAGGAGGGTGGCTATCTAATTATACAAATGAAATGTATTAATATTAATGGTTACTGGCTACATAGTAAGCTTCTTGAAATTAGGAGTTTAGGAGAAAAGAGGATAGAAGAAAATAAAAAGAAACAGAGTAATTGATATGTTTATGGTTGAGAGGGCAACAGTGTTAGGATGGACTCCAAATCACCTGCTGCTGGAGACTGCAGTGATCTCTGGGAAAGAGAGTTCTAGCAGCACCTGCTCCTGTTCGTCCACAAAGTACACCCCTGTCCAGTTCACCGCCACAATGACATCATTCTTAGGCAGACTTGGACCTGTATGGTGGAGTGAGAGGCGGGATCAGAGTATGGACCCGTGTCTAGGGCTGTGTCCCGATTCTCTGTCCTCATACCAAAGTGCACACTTTCAAACTCCCTGTCATGGACTCCCTACAGCGAACGAGTACACCAATCCAATGCTTGTAAATCCATGACGGGTAGGGTGCATGCACACTTTGGAAGGAGTGAGGAAATTAGGACTAAGCCTAGATCACATGTATACCTACAGTAGTTTCCAGGAACAACCTCCGCAAGAGATATGATGAGGTTCAGCACCAAACAGACTGACTGACAGGTATTAATGAAGGTAGTTGGTACAGCAGGTATGTTACAGCAGGTATGTTACAGCAGGTACGTTACAGCAGGTACAGCAGGTACGTTACAGTAGGTACAGCAGGTACTTTACAGCAGGTACGTTACAGCAGGTACAGCAGGTACGTTACAGCAGGCACGTTACAGCAGGTACGTTACAGCAGGTATGTTACAGCAGGTACGTTACAGCAGGTTTGTTACAGCTGGTTTGTTACAGCAGGTACGTTACAGCAGGTTTGTTACAGCAGGTACATTACAGCAGGTTTGTTACAGCAGGTACGTTACAGAAGGTACGTTACAGCAGGTTTGTTACAGCAGGTTTGTTACAGCAGGTACGTTACAGCAGGTTTGTTACAGCAGGTTTGTTACAGCTGGTACGTTACAGCAGGTTTGTTACAGCAGGTTTGTTACAGCAGGTACGTTACAGCAGGTTTGTTACAGCAGGTACGTTACAGCAGGTTTGTTACAGCTGGTTTGTTACAGCAGGTACGTTACAGCAGGTTTGTTACAGCAGGTACATTACAGCAGGTTTGTTACAGCAGGTACGTTACAGAAGGTACGTTACAGCAGGTTTGTTACAGCAGGTTTGTTACAGCAGGTACGTTACAGCAGGTTTGTTACAGCAGGTTTGTTACAGCAGGTACGTTACAGCAGGTTTGTTACAGCAGGTACGTTACAGCAGGTACGTTACCGCAGGTACGTTACAGCAGGTACGTTACAGCAGGTACGTTACATTAGGTACGTTACAGCAGGTACAGTAGGTACGTTACAGCAGGTAGAGTAACATACCTGAGAGCTTGAAGGCCTCATAAAAGCGTGAGAAGAGGAGCGGCCATTTGTAGCGAGCGAAGTCCACCACTTCCTCCTTCACCTTCTGGGGGTCAAACCTCTGCTGGGTGTAGATGCCCTGGTGTGGAGAGGAGAGGGGGGGACAAACAGTTAGGTTGTGTCCCAGATGGCCTCCTATTCCCTATATAGTGCACTACTTTTGACCAGGGTCCATAGTGATCATGTAAAAAAGTAGTGCTCTATGTAGGAAATATGGTGCGATTTGGGACACATCCTTAGTGACTTATAATGGGTGTATTTAAAAAACAAGTTAAAACAATCACATATTATGATCAAAATAATTGAGAGTAAAACCTGGTAGTTTACTAGATCAAACATCAAAACCTGTGACATACAGAGTCCCTAGAAGGGAGCCTGGCAAATCGTTCCTCAGGGAGGAGCACCTTTTTATGGGCAGCCATGATGACGTGGGCCCATTTCTCCACACTCCGGGAGGAGCTGACCTCTCGGTCGGGGATGTAGGATGGGATCAGGCTCAGCAGACGCTCTGTCAGGATCTCAGAACCATAGTCCACATAATACTGCTGACTGGCTAACTCTGCTAGGTCATCCTAGAGAGAGAGAAAGGGAGGGAGAGAGAGAGAGAAGGGGGATTAGTTAGAGCTAGGATCAGAACCATAGTCAACATAGTACTGCTGACTGGCTAACTCTGCTAGGTCATCCTAGAGAGAGAGACAGAGGTTAGTGTCAGGATCTGAGATCCTTAGTTCCCATAGTACTGCTGACTGGCTATCTCTCCCAAGTCATCCTGGAGAGAGAGACAGAGGTTAGGGTCAGGATCTGAGATCCTTAGTTCCCATAGTACTGCTGACTGGCTAGCTCTCCCAAGTCATCCTGGAGAGAGAGACAGAGGTTAGGGTCAGGATCTGAGATCCTTAGTTCCCATAGTACTGCTGACTGGCTAGCTCTCCCAAGTCATCCTGGAGAGAGAGACAGAGGTTAGGGTCAGGATCTGAGATCCTTAGTTCCCATAGTACTGCTGACTGGCTAGCTCTCCCAAGTCATCCTGGAGAGAGAGACAGAGGTTAGGGTCAGGATCTGAGATCCTTAGTTCCCATAGTACTGCTGACTGGCTAGCTCTACCAAGTCATCCTGGAGAGAGAGACAGAGGTTAGGGTCAGGATCTGAGATCCTTAGTTCACATAGTATTGCTGACTGGCTAGCTCTACCAAGTCATCCTGGAGAGAGAGACAGAGGTTAGGGTCAGGATCTGAGATCCTTAGTTCACATAGTACTGCTGACTGGCTAGCTCTCCCAAGTCATCCTGGAGAGAGAGACAGAGGTTAGGGTCAGGATCTGAGATCCTTAGTTCACATAGTATTGCTGACTGGCTAGCTCTCCCAAGTCATCCTGGAGAGAGAGACAGAGGTTAGGGTCAGGATCTGAGATCCTTAGTTCCCATAGTACTGCTGACTGGCTAGCTCTCCCAAGTCATCCTGGAGAGAGAGACAGAGGTTAGGGTCAGGATCTGAGATCCTTAGTTCCCATAGTACTGCTGACTGGCTAGCTCTCCCAAGTCATTGTATAGACGAAAAGAGAGAGAGAGATGTTTTCCTTGTTTATTTCCTTTTTGTTTATGGTCTATTCCACTTGCTTTGGCAATGTAAACATTTGTTTCTCAGGCCAATAAAGCCCTTTGAATTAAATAGAATTGAATTGAATTGAGAGAGAGAGAGCTAGAGAGAGAGAGAGATGGTCAACGTGATTGTAAAACTCACCCTGTCACAGCGGTACTCTCCAAACTTTACCCCCCGTACAGTCTGTTGGTAGATGAGGTTGGTGGCCACAGCGTCGTCTGCAGGGTTGTGCCAGGGGGTGAATATCTCCTTCCTGTAGAACAGTCTCCAGGGGGCGTTTCTCTCCTGGGCACCCTGCTCCTTGGCATACTGCTCACACTGGGACACTGCATCCATCACATGGTCCTTTCCACTGCCTAGGGAGGACACCTGGTGGTACACACACACTGCTCACACTGGAATACTGCACATGCATGATGTGTATGTGTGTGCATGCCTGCCTGTGTACCTGTGTGTGTTTGTGTGCGTGCATCCTTGTGTGTGTGTGTGTGTGTGTGTGTGTATGTGTGGCTGTGTATTACCTTGTCAAACAGGGCGATATAGAGAGAGAATCCAAAGCGGTCTCTGAGGCTGATCTTGTCTGCCAGGGCGTTACACAGCTCCATGGCCGTAGTAGCTGAGTCTGTCAACAACGTCTTAGTGGTCCCATCCATAAAGGTTACTGGCAACATGATGGGCTTCTTAGACTTAGTGGCCTGGGAGAGAAGAAAGAGAATGGAGAGGGAGAGAGAGAGGGGGAGGGTGGAGGAGGGGAGAGAGGGGGGAGAGAGGGGGAGAGGGAGGACAGATGGAGGGGCGAGAAGAAGAGAGGTGGAGAGAGGAGAGGAGAATGAGAGGTAAGGGATATTTCTTTGTGTGTGTGTATGTGTTTGTATGTTTGTTTGTTTGTTTGTGCGCGAGTGTGTGCGTGTGTGCGTGTGTGCACCTGTAGCTCCAGCCAGGACGGGGGTTGTGTTCTGGTGCCGTTAACAAACGTGCGTCTGAGTCTCTCCTCGCAGTAGGGGGCGTAGCCAGGAGGACCCCCATGGATGTAGTTACGCAGGTACTGGAGGAGACAGGATGTAATGCAGTTATAGAGGAAGGGATGTAATTATAGAGAAAGTATAGAGTTTAACAATGGCTACATCCCAAATGGCTCTGTGGACCCTGGTCAAAAGTACTATATAAAGGGAATAGGGTGTCATTTGGGACGCAAGCAGAGTCTATAGTAGTATGTGTATTCTGACTGACCTTGACAAACTTCTCAGAGGGAGCGAAGCAGCCGACACACAGAGAGATGAGGATCCAGCCGCGGGCGTGACTGCTCTTAGAAGGATTCTGGTTCAACTGCTTACAGATCTGGCAGTAGATCTCATCCCTACAGAGTACACACACTGGACAGGTCAGAGTGTGTGTGTGTGTGTGTGTGTGTGTGTGTGTGTGTGTGTGTGTGTGTGTGTGTGTGTGTGTGTGTGTGTGTGTGTGTGTGTGTGTGTGTGTGTAAGCATGTGTGTGGGTGTGTGTGTGTGTGTATAAGCATGTGTGTGGGTGTGTGTGTGTGTATAAGCATGTGTGTGGGTGTGTGTGTGTGTGTGTGTATAAGCATGTGTGTGGGTGTGTGTGTGTGTGTGTGTGTGGGTGTGTGTGTGTGTGTGTGGGTGTGTGTGTGTGTGTGTGGGTGTGTATAAGCATGTGTGTGGGTGTGTGTGTGTGTGTGTGTGTAAGCATGTGTGTGGGTGTGTGTGTGTGTGTGTAAGCATGTGTGTGGGTGTGCTCGTATGTGTGTGGGTCTACCTCAGGGCAGGTCGTAGTATTCCATTGCCGATGATGAAGTGGAGTTTCTCCAGGTTAGAGGTGGGCCGGTCCTCTAACATGCTGTTGCCATGGAGACTAATCTCTCCGTCGTTCAGGCGCTTGGTCACCTAACAGAAAACTCATCATCAACACTGGACATTCTATCTGATCTACATACTGTCTGTGTCCCAAATTGCACCCTATCCCTATATAGTGCACTACTATTTATCATGGAGCATAGGGCTCTGGTCAAAAGTCATTTACTAAATAGGGCCATTTTACCACTTCTAGGATGCTTTCAACTCCAACACCTCCTCCACAGTGATACTCCTCTCCTCCTCCTCTCTCTTACCTCCTCAGTAATCTTGGACTTCTTCTTCAGGGTGAGGGACACTAGTTTGTGTCGGACACTGTTCTTCTTGTTGCTGTCTGAATGGGGGGTCTATAGAGGAGGGGTCACAGCAGGACACAGTTTATGAATCAGATAGGAAACGTCTTCTAGGAAGCACTACTGTGTTGTACTACCCAGAGCAACACGGGGTATCAGACCATGACGGTTTAACTAAGGTAGAATCTAACCGAATGAGATTATAGCTAAGTGTTATTATCGATTACTCCCACCTCTTCCCTCCTCCCTCATTTTACATTTTAGTCATTTAGCAGAAGCTCTTAATCAGTTCTTATTCATTCATCTTAAGACAGCTAGGTGAGACAATGACATATCACAGTCGTAGTAAGTACATTTGTACACAGTACACAGTCAAATATTTACTCTGACCTCGCCCTAACCCTGGAGGGCCTGTAGTTCTCTCTCTCCTCTCAACTCTCCCTCCCCCTACAGGGCCTGTAGTTCCCTCCCTCCCCCTCTCACCTCTCCCTCCCCCTGCAGGGCCTGTAATTCTCTCTCTCCCCTCTCCTCTCAACTCTCCCTCTCCCTGCAGGGCCTGTAATTCTCTCTCTCCCCTCTCCTCTCAACTCTCCCTCCCCCTACTGGGCCTGTAGGTCCCTCCCTCCCCCTCTCACCTCTCCCTCCCCCTACAGGGCCTGTAGTTCTCTCTTTCCTCTCAACTCTCCCTCCCCCTACAGGGCCTGTAGTTCCCTCCCTCCCCCTCTCACCTCTCCCTCCCCCTGCAGGGCCTGTAGTTCTCTCTCTCCCCTCTCAACTCTCCCTCCCCCTACAGGGCCTGTAGTTCCCTCCCTCCCCCTCTCACCTCTCCCTCCCCCTGCAGGGCCTGTAGTTCTCTCTCTCCCCTCTCCTCTCAACTCTCCCTCCCCCTACAGGGCCTGTAGTTCCCTCCCTCCCCCTCTCACCTCTCCCTCCCCCTGCAGGGCCTGTAGTTCTCTCTCTCCTCTCAACTCTCCCTCCCCCTACAGGGCCTGTAGTTCCCTCCCTCCCCCTCTCACCTCTCCCTCCCCCTGCAGGGCCTGTAGTTCTCTCTCTCCTCTCAACTCTCCCTCCCCCTACAGGGCCTGTAGTTCTCTCTCTCCCCTCTCGTCTCAACTCTCCCTCCCCCTACAGGGCCTGTAGTTCCCTCCCTCCCCCTCTCACCTCTCCCTCCCCCTACAGGGCCTGTAGTTCCCTCCCTCCCCCTCTCACCTCTCCCTCCCCCTACAGGGCCTGTAGTTCTCTCTCTCCTCTCAACTCTCCCTCCCCCTGCAGGGCCTGTAGTTCCCTCCCTCCCCCTCTCACCTCTCCCTCCCCCTACAGGGCCTGTAGTTCTCTCTCTCCCCTCTCCTCTCAACTCTCCCTCCCCCTGCAGGGCCTGTAGTTCTCTCTCTCCTCTCAACTCTCCCTCCCCCTGCAGGGCCTGTAATTCTCTCTCTCCCCTCTCCTCTCAACTCTCCCTCCCCCTACAGGGCCTGTAGTTCCCTCCCTCCCCCTCTCACCTCTCCCTCCCCCTGCAGGGCCTGTAGTTCTCTCTCTCCCCTCTCCTCTCAACTCTCCCTCCCCCTACAGGGCCTGTAGTTCTCTCTCTCCCCTCCCTCCTCTCACCTCTCCCTGCCCCTGCAGGGCCTGTAGTTCTCTCTCTCCCCTCTCCTCTCAACTCTCCCTCCCCCTACAGGGCCTGTAGTTCCCTCCCTCCCCCTCTCACCTCTCCCTCCCCCTGCAGGGCCTGTAGTTCTCTCTCTCCCCTCTCCTCTCAACTCTCCCTCCCCCTACAGGGCCTGTAGTTCTCTCTCTCCCCTCTCCTCTCAACTCTCCCTCCCCCTGCAGGGCCTGTAGTTCCCTCCCTCCCCCTCTTACCTCTCCCTCCCCCTGCAGGGCCTGTAGTTCTCTCTCTCCCCTCTCCTCTCAACTCTCCCTCCCCCTACAGGGCCTGTAGTTCTCTCTCTCCCCTCCCTCCTCTCACCTCTCCCTCCCCCTGCAGGGCCTGTAGTTCTCTCTCTCCCCTCCCTACTCTCACCTCTCCCTCCCCCTGCAGGGCCTGTAGTTCTCGCTCTCCCCTCCCTACTCTCACCTCTCCCTCCCCCTGCAGGGCCTGTAGTTCTCTCTCTCCCCTCCCTACTCTCACCTCTCCCTCCCCCTGCAGGGCCTGTAGTTCTCTCTTGTAGGTTTTCTTGCCCAGCGTCTCGTAGATCTTGGTCATCACAGGGATCTTCTCCGAGCCGTCAGTGATGGCCGTGTGGTACTTGGGCTCTGGGAGATCTCCCATGAACCTCAGCACCGTGATCCATACCGCTAACGCTGCCTGGGGGAAGAGCAACCAACAGTGTTAGGGTTGCAACCATTCCGGTACCTTAACCAAATTTCCCTGGTTTTCTATCAATCGTGGTTGGAAGATTCCGGATTTCCTACTTATTCCCTCCTGATTCCAGGAATCTTCCAATATGGATTTCTGGACAACTGGAGAAAGTAGGGAAAAGTTACTGTAATTTTTGCAACCCTAAACAGTGTTCATGCTGTGATTAGAAAGTACAGTTGGGTAGAAGGAGGCTGCCTGAAACAACAGTCTGACAAACACCCATGGTCTACTGGGGTTAGAGGTCAGGGGTTAGGTGTCAGAGTTGAGAGGTCATGTGACCAACCAGCTGGTCGCCCTCGTCTTCATGGAACAGCAACGGTTGTTTAAGTGGCCGTCGGATGTAGGTGTGTGTTGTGGTGCCCTGGAAATAGGTGGCAGCGAACTTGGCAAATTTATACTCCGACAGGTCATCCTCCTCATCCTCAGGGAGAGGAAGAACATCATCTAAATCCTCCTCCTCAAGCTCCTTCTGGGCACGTTCCAAGTCCTACACACACACACACACACACACACACACACACACACACACACACACACACACACACACACACACACACACACACACACACACACACACACACACGCACACAAAGACACTTAGCGAACGATTGGAACGTAGCCCAGAGCAGATTAAGGTGTTAACTGTAACATTGTGTCTGTGTGTCCACTAGGTGGCGACCTTCTCACCTCAAACCCAGCTGGTGGCGCACCCTCCTGGCCAGGGAAGGAGTTTGTTGTCCCCAGGAAGCCAAACATCTTATCCACCATGTCAGAGTCGTTCACCGGCTCATGTCTGGCTTTCTCCATCTGCTCCACCATCTCCTTCTTCCTCCGCACCTCCTCCCTTTCTCTCTTCTCTCTCTCCGCATCCTCCTTCACTAGCTGGGCCAGTCGCTCCTGGTGGTTACGCTCTGCTTCAACCTGCAGAAGACAGGGTGTTAATAGGTGTGTGTGTGCAGAGGCGTCATGTCCATAGGGGCCACAGGGGCAAGTGGCCACTCAGATTTGTCCTAAAAACAATTGTTGTTTCTCTGTAATAGTACTAGCCACATAGACATTTTATGAAGATGGCTTTAGCTAGCCCAGACAGGTTCCCAATCTGACAACCTCATAACTAGCTGCCATGAAACCATTTCAGGCTACCAAGTTAGAGTAGCTAGCTTGTCTAACTGGCTTAGCTGGCATGCCTGCAGGCAAGGTTGGTAGACTTCAGAAAAGCAAGCAATAACTAAATATATTGAATTAGACTCACATTCCTTTCAATATTTTACTCAGATTTTAGCACAGATGCAGAGAGCATAGTTTCTTTAAATTCAGAACCACCAGTCAGGAGGATACAGACAGCTCAAGAGGTATGCTTAGATATGCAGAAAAATTGACATATCTTTTACATAGAATTAAGAATAATGATTATAACTCTGGATTGCAGGGCCTAGCCCCCCTCCGGACCACCCCCAGCCATCCTCACCTATTTTGTGCCCCCTCATATTTTTGGTGTGTGTGTGTGTGTGTGTGTGTGTGTGTGTGTGTGTGTGTGTGTGTGTGTGTGTGTGTGTGTGTGTGTGTGTGTGTGTGTGTTCCAGACCTTGGCCTTCTTAGCGCTCATCTGGTTCCTCAGTTTCTCCTCCTCAGCCAGACGCAGCTTCTCTGCCTCCAACCTCCTCCGATACTGAGAGAGAGAGAGAGAGGGGGGAGGAAACAGAGAGAGAGAGAGAGGGAGGAAACAGAGAGAGAGAGAGGGAGGAAACAGAGAGAGAGAGAGAGGTAGAGAGAGAATGAGAAAGAGAGCGTGAAAGAGAGAGGAAGGGTTAGGATGTGAGAGTGAAAGGGACTGAGGCTTTCTTTCAGTCTGCACTGCGTGTGTCTGTCTCTTTCTCACCTCTCCCTTCAGTCTCTTGTAGAGGCGTCGTGCGATCATGCCCCGTGTGTGAGCCTGGATGGTAATGACGGCCCATAGGCGGTGTCTGAAGGCCCTTCGGACCAGACAGCCTCTACACCTGGCCTGCAGACCCATCACTCTCTGTCTGGCCACGTGGTACGTTACGTACAGCCGCCTGGAGCGGTACAACGCCTGGAGTCTGGCAAACCCTGCCCGCATCTAGGAGGTGGAGGGGAGGGGAGGAGAGGAGGAGAAGAGGGGGAGGAGGTGGAGGGGAGGGGAGGAGAGGAGGAGAAGAGGGGGAGGAGGTGGAGAGGCCATGGAGGAGAAATTAAAGTAAGAGATTGTCATTTGATTAATGATACAAGGAACAGTTCAGCTCATGTCAATAAGAAGTGATCAAGTTTTTAAAACTCACAGCTCCATAGTTCTTGCGACAGTGATATCCTCGCCACGTCTTCTGGATCATCATGGCTGACTTTCTCATCTTCAGGAAGTTGGACCTGTTGAGACCAAGTGATGCGATTGTTAACTCAAAGCTGGTTGCAATGACTACAGTCTCAGCTGGTTTCTTTGCCAACAGTATAAACGGGTTGCTGTGCCAACAGTCTAACCGGGTTGCTATGACTACGGCCTCACCTGTCCTTGAAGCCTCGTACAACCTTCTGGATGAGGATGACCTTGTCCGTGATGGCCTTGTCTCTCTCTATCTCCAACAGCATGTCATGGTGGTCCTAAACAAACACACACACGTGCAGACACACAGCCACACACAAACTAGAAGTGATCATCAGTAGATTCTAAACAGACATTCTAAAGACCCTCTGATTTATGTTCGTGACATCCCTCTCTTCCTTAATCTGTTCATTTCCTCTCCTCCTCTGAGCTGTTTGTTTCCTGTTGGGGAAGTGTGGGCGCTGCCCTTGCTGCCCTGGCTTCACTTCACAGATTTTACTTCCTGTTTTACTTCCTGTCTGACCAGCTGGTCGCTCTGATAACTACCTCAGCTATGACGACCATCACCATGATAATCAGCCCACCACTGACCCCACCCCTAGTGCTGTCCTCGTGAACAGAGGCACAATTGCGGTTGAGTTCCACTGCACAGTGAATTTCTTCCCTCTTACTAAGACAAGGTATTGTAGACAACTTGCATATTTCAGATAAAACCTCTATCAAAAATGCAGAACTTCTGCCAAATGTCACCCTTTTCCCTATATAGTGCACTACTTTTCTCCATTTAAGTGTTTTCATACATTTTTTTGTAATTTAGCAGACGCCCTTATCTGGAGCGACATACAATTAGGGTGAAGTTCCGAGCACATTGGCAGATTTTTCACCTAGTCGGCTCGGGGAGTCGAACCAGCGACCTTTCAGTTACTGGTCCAATGCTCTGAACCGCTAGGCTACCTGCTACCCACACAGAGACCAGGCACCCTAATATGATGCTATTTGGTCCAGGTCCAGGTGTTATAGTTACCTTGAGGAAGATCTTGGTCTTTCCCATCTGCCAATCATCATCTCTCCCAAGGACAACTTCCGCTATACGCTGACAAGTTCCCCTCAGGTCCTCCTACACACACACAGAGTGGACAGATAACATTAGTGAACAGGTAACATCAGGGGACAGGTGACATCAGTGGACAGGTAACATCAGTGGACAGGTAACATCAGGGGACAGGTAACATCAGTGGACAGGTAACATCAGGGGACAGGTAACATCAGGGGACAGGTAACATCAGTCGACAGGTAACATCAGGGGACAGGTAACATCAGGGGACAGGTAACATCAGGGGACAGGTAACATCAGTCGACAGGTAACATCAGGGGACAGGTAACATCAGGGGACAGGTAACATCAGTGGGCAGGTAACATCAGGGGACAGGTAACATCAGTGGACAGGTAACATCAGTGGACAAGTAACATCAGGGGACAGGTAACATCAGGGGACAGGTAACATCAGTGGACAGGTAACATCAGTGGACAGGTAACATCAGTGGACAGGTAACATCAGGGGACAGGTAACATCAGGGGACAGGTAACATCAGTGGACAGGTAACATCAGGGGACAGGTAACATCAGTGGACAGGTAACATCAGTGGACAGGTAACATCAGTGGGTAGGTAACATCAGTGGACAGGTAACATCAGTGGACAGGTAACATCAGGGGACAGGTAACATCAGTGGACAGGTAACATCAGGGGACAGGTAACATCAGTGGACAGGTAACATCAGGGGACAGGTAACATCAGTCGACAGGTAACATCAGGGGACAGGTAACATCAGTGGACAGGTAACATCAGTGGACAGGTAACATCAATGGACAGGTAACATCAGTGGACAGGTAACATCAGTGGACAGGTAACATCAGTGGACAGGTAACATCAGGGGACAGGTAACATCAGTGGACAGGTAACATCAGGGGACAGGTAACATCAGTGGA
>NC_048591.1:17327500-17355000 GCF_013265735.2 Oncorhynchus mykiss | reverse complement strand
AATGGTTATTGATAAGCCTATTGGTTATTGATAAGCCTATTGGTTATTCTTAAGGAAATTGGGTCTAGTGTGTCCTATGCTCTATTAGTCCTGTGAAGAACCCTTTACAGTGACTTTTCCATTGAGGGTGGTCATCACAAAACCCTGATGAAGGCTATGGACGAAAACATGTTGTTACGGTTTTCTTCCGTCGAAGGAGAGGCGGACCAAAATGCAGCATGGTTATTTCTATACATCTTTTAATAAAAGATAAACACGAACAATACAATAAACATGAAAACCTAAACAGCCTTATCTGGTGCAAACAAACACTGAGACAGGAACAATCACCCACGAAACACTCAAAGAATATGGCTGCCTAAATATGGTTCCCAATCAGAGACAACGATAAACACCTGCCTCTGATTGAGAACCACTCCAGGCAGCCATAGACTTTTCTAGACAACCCCACTATACCACAATCCCAAAACCTACAAAAACCCCAAGACAAAACACACCACATAATAAACCCATGTCACACCCTGTCCTGACCAAAAATAATAAAGAAAACACAAAATACTAAGACCAGGGCGTGACACGTGTTGGTTTTAACATTAAATAAGCATTTTATCAACTTCCACTGTCCTCCAAGAGTTGCTGAATTTGGTCATCATGTTGCATGTAATAATCAGTCAGTCAGTACGTGATAATCATGTTGTCATAATGTTGTCACTTACCTCGTGTCTCGTAGTAGACCACCCCAGCAAAGTGCTGGATGCCAAACTGGGTCTCATAAGTGTTCTTAGGAGGGATGTAGTTGGTGTTCAATTTATGTTGAGAGTTCAACTTATTCAACATAGTAGTGTCTGTACCCTGAAACAGAGAGAGAGGTGGGAGAGAGAGAGAAAGAGAGAGAGAGAGAGAGAGAGAGAGAGAGAGAGGTGAGACAGAGAGAGAGAGAGAGAGAGAGAGAAAGAGAGAGAGAGAGAAAGTGTGAGAGAGAGAGAAAGAGAGAGAGAAGGTGAGAGAGTAGGTGAGAGGGATAGAGCAGGTTTACACAAATATCTGATTACATTCATTCTCTCTGGATACAGTACATTATGCTGTATCCATCTATAATTGTTACCTCTCTTCTCCCTCACTCCTCTTCCTTCTACGTTAGGAAACTACAGATGTGGGATCTTAATTTTAGCCAGTTTGCTACAGCAGGAAAATAATCCTGCAGCTACAGGAAATGTGAAATATTATGTGGATTATAATTTCATGGGTTGATACATTGTACATAAGGGAAAATCAAGTCTGAAATTTCTAAGTGGAAATTACAAACTTCAGAAGCCTTTTTAAAACTCAAATACGCTACAAATACACTGCAAATACACTACAAATTTGACATTTCCTGCGACAGGGTGGTCAAATTAAGATCATGCATATGTATATGTACTATATCTATTTATAATGTAGTTACATTGGGGAACTTGCTCTCCTCATCTATGAGGCTGATGATGATCATGGGGTTGATACGATCATGTCTCTCATCCCTCTCTCCCCCACCCCCTATCCTCCTCTCATCTCCCCTCTCCTCTACCTTGGGGTTATACTGTCATCATTACCCTGGGGAACTTGCTCTCCTCGTCTATGAGGCTGATGATGTTCATGGGTTTGATAGCGATCATGTCCAGGGCGTCCTGGTTGTCTGTGAACTCGATGTGTTGCCAGTTGATGTGCTCCAGGTTGTACTCCTCCTGCTCCAGTTTGAACACATGCCTCACAAAGAACTGCTGCAGGTTCTCGTTGGCAAAGTTAATGCACAGCTGCTCAAAACTGTTAATGGGGAGACACACATACACACACATGAACGCAGGGCAGGTGTGTGTGTGTAACTATTCTTGTGGGGACCAGAAGTCCCCACAAGAACAGTAAACAAACAAAAAATTGACCAACCTTTGGGGACCAACCTTTGGGGACCAACCTTTTGTTGGTCCCCACAAGGTCAAAGGCTATTTCTAGGGTGTTTAGGGTTAAGGTTAGAATTAGTGTTAGTTTTAGGGTTAGGAGCTAGGGTTTGTTTTAGGGTTAGGAGCTAGGGTTTGTTTTAGGGTTAGGAGCTAGAGTTAGGTTTAGGGATAAGGTTAGGTTTTTGGGTTAAGGTTAGGGTTACGTTTAGAGTTAGGGTTAAGGTTAGGGCTAGGGTAAGAGTACAGGTTAGGGTTAGGTTTAGGGTTAGGAGCTAGGGTTTGTTTTAGGGTTAGGAGCTAGAGTTTGTTTTAGGGTTAGGAGCTAGAGTTAGGTTTAGTGATAAGGTTAGGTTTTTGGGTTAAGGTTAGGGCTAGGGTAAGAGTACAGGTTAGGGTTAGGTTTAGAGTTAGGGTTAAGGTTAGGGCTAGGGTAAGAGTACAGGTTAGGGTTAGGTTTAGAGTTAGGGTTAAGGTTAGGGCTAGGGTAAGAGTACAGGTTAGGGTTAGGTTTAGGGTTAGGGTTAAGGTTAGGGCTAGGGTAAGAGTACAGGTTAGGGTTAGGTTTAGAGTTAGGGTTAAGGTTAAGGTTAGGGCTAGGGTAAGAGTACAGGTTAGGGTTGGGTTTAGTGTTAGGGTTAAGGTTAGGGCTAGGGTAAGAGTACAGGTTAGGGTTAGGTTTAGAGTTAGGGTTAAGGTTAGGGCTAGGGTAAGAGTACAGGTTAGGGTTAGGTTTAGAGTTAGGGTTAAGGTTAGGGCTAGGGTAAGAGTACAGGTTAGGGTTAGGTTTAGAGTTAGGGTTAAGGTTAGGGCTAGGGTAAGAGTACAGGTTAGGGTTAGGTTTACGGTTAAGGTTAAGGTTAGGGCTAGGGTAAGAGTACAGGTTAGGGTTAGGTTTAGTGTTAGGGTTAAGGTTAGGGTTAGGTTTAGAGTTAGGGTTAAGGTTAGGGCTAGGGTAAGAGTACAGGTTAGGGTTAGGTTTAGGGTTAGGGTTAAGGTTAGGGCTAGGGTAAGAGTACAGGTTAGGGTTAAGGTTAGGGCTAGGAAAATAGGATTTTGAAAGGGAGTGAATTGTGTGTCCCCACAAGGTTAGCTGTAGACAGGTGTGTGAGTGTGAGTGTGAGTGTGTGTTTGTGTGTGTGTGTGTGTGTGTGTGGGGGGGGGGGGGGGGGGTGTGCGTGTGTGTGTGCGTGCGCGTGCGTGTGTCTGTTGATGGTGAAGTTTTCAAAGCCAAAGATGTCTAGACTGTGTGTGTGTGTGTGTATGTGTGTGTGTGTGTGTGTGTGTGTGTGTGTGTGTGTGTGTGTGTGTGTGTGTGTGTGTGTGTGCCTGTTGATGGTGAAGTTTTCGAAGCCAAAGATGTCTAGTAGTCCTATGGAGCGTCTGAGGGCTTTGGGCTCGTGGGATGGAGGCTTGTAGATCGCTGCATTGATCTTCTCTACGATCCACACAAACTGACGACCGTAGATCCCCTTCACACACACGCACAATATACATATGCCAGAGAGCATGTTAATATGTGTGTGTGTGTGTATGTGTGTGTGTGTGTGTGTGTGTGTGTGTGTGTGTGTGTGTGTGTGTGTATGTGTGTTACCTTGACGAAGGCGTCCCGTACGTCCAGTGCCTGCTCTATACTGAGGGGAGTGGAGACTGTTTCTCCTCTAGTGATCAAAGTCCTACTGGTCAGACAGTTCATCAGGTCTTTACAGTCCACCTACACACACACATACACACAAGCACACACGCATGACCACAGACAATGCACACAGGCAGGCGCGCGCGCACACACACACACACACACACACACACACCCACACACACACGCGCACACATCAACGTTAAGTCAGAAAACACACTTCTTTCACACCATCAACCAATGGTGTCAACAGTCCAGGTTTGTTTTTCAGTGTGCCACTAGGAGGTGCTTACTGTCATGTTATTCAGGAAACACTGTTAGCTCTATCTCTCCTTCTCCTCTCTCTCACCCTCCTTCATTCCCTCCTCCTCCTCTCTCCCTCTTTCCCTCCCTCCCTCCTCATCCTCTCTCCCTCTTTCCCTCCCTCCCTCTTTCCCTCCACGTCTCTCCCTCCACCTCCCTGTCTCCATCCCCAAGTGATCTAGCACTCACCTGTAGCTCTCTGGCAGCTATGATAGTTCAGGTTACAGGTCACTGCTGTACAACCCCTCAGTGGATAGAGTAGGTGTGTGTATGTACGATAGGTTTATGGGTACAGTGTGTGTGAGCGTGTGTTACCTCCAGCAGTGTAGCAGCAGAAGTCAGGTCTACACTGCGGACCACCTCACAGGCATCCAGGTTGTCATAGGTACGAGCTAGAGGTCAGGGGTTCGAGATAGGTGACAGTGAAGTCAGCATGATGTCATTACAACATATATGTCTGTGTGTGTATATTTGTATGTGTGTACCTATTACCTTCATAACGCAGGTTCCCCATATGTAGTATAGAGGCCAATAGTTTGGAGATCATCCAATTCTCAGTGTCAGAGAACATCAACACCTTCATGGCTGATTGGATGTTTGAATACTCCTTCATATCATCACGACCATCACACACAGTACACTTCCCCTGGAGGAGAGGAGAGGAGAGGAGAGGAGAGGAGAGGAGAACTTTAGCTGAATTATATTTTCTTACAGCTGTTATAATAATGTTGTTAAAGTGTTAGCTAAGTGGTGTCCTACTATAGTAAGGTAGCTGTAGTCTGTGGCTTTCCCTAGTCCCAGTTTCTTCTTCTGGTCTGAAGGCATGCCCTTCAACATACAGTAGAAAATATGGTAGTTCCTCTCATCACGAGCCTGCAGGGAGAGATGGGGGGGGGGGGGGGGGGGGGGGGGGGGGAATAGAGATGACATGATAGTAACCAAAATAACACAGCTCCTAGACTGTATCACAAAATATAGGACAGTTGCTTACTTCAGCTAGCTAACACTGCCTGTTGCAAATTATTTAGCTAATTTATTAAACTTATAGCCCAGTCCCCTGAATCCATACCCGTCTGTAGACTCTATAACCCAGTCCCCTGAATCCATACCTGTCTGTAGACTCTATAACCCAGTCCCCTGAATCCATACCTGTCTGTAGACTCTATAACCCAGTCCCCTGAATCCATACCTGTCTGTAGACTCTATAACCCAGTCCCCTGAATCCATACCTGTCTGTAGACTCTATAACCCAGTCCCCTGAATCCATACCTGTCTGTAGACTCTATAACCCAGTCCCCTGAATCCATACCTGTCTGTAGACTCTATAACCCAGTCCCCTGAATCCATACCTGTCTGTAGACTCTATAACCCAGTCCCCTGAATCCATACCTGTCTGTAGACTCTATAACCCAGTCCCTTGAATCCATACCTGTCTGTAGACTCTATAACCCAGTCCCCTGAATCCATACCTGTCTGTAGACTCTATAACCCAGTCCCCTGAATCCATACCTGTCTGTAGACTCTATAACCCAGTCCCCTGAATCCATACCTGTCTGTAGACTCTATAACCCAGTCCCCTGAATCCATACCTGTCTGCAGACTCGTGACTTCTCCAGCAGGTATTGTTCTATCTTGGCCCCCTCTATGGCTCCTCTCTTGTTGAAGTGGATGTCGATGTATTTCCCGAAGCGGCTAGAGTTATCATTACGGATCGTCTTAGCATTGCCAAACGCTGCGGACAGACAGCACAAAGCCCTCAACACTCACAACTATAACTACTATAGGGAGTATTATTGTGTACGTGCGTGCGTGTCCTACCCTCCAGTATAGGATTAGCCTCCAGGACCTGTTGTTCTATCCAGGAGTGTTGTCCACTGATGGCTGCTAGGAACTGCAGGATCAGCTTAGTGCTCTCGGTCTTCCCTGCTCCAGACTCACCACTGAGAACGCACGCATTCACGCACGTCCGCACACGCCCGCACACACACACACACACACACACACACACACACACACACACACACAAAATTAGATTTGACTTGTGCTCTCACTCGCTGGTGCTGGTGCTCTCACTCGCTTCTTTGAACACACACACACCCAAACACACACACTCCTCTCCCTCTCACACACCTGATGATACAGCACTGGTCTCTGTTGTTCCTCTGCATGTTGAAGTAACAGTTGTCTGCGATGGCAAAGATGTGTGGAGGCATCTCTCCTATCTTCTTATTGGTGTACAGGCGGATCTGGTCAGCTGTGTAGATGGGCAGCACCTGGTAGGGGTTTACTGCCACCAGGATAGAGCCGGTATACGTCTGGAGGGGACGTGGGTAGAGGGAAAAGGGCAAAGGGAGGAGACCATATCAAAGATCCGACAAATGGAAAGCGGAGATGGGTCATGCTGTGCAGTGCAGTGCTGCAGTAGAGATGAGATGCATGTTAGTACATCAACTCCGCATTCTGTGATCAGGTTAAATGGACAGACACACAGGCACAATGCAGCAGGACAGTAGTACTTTATAGTTGGCCATTCTCATTCACCTGCCACATGAAAATGAAGGGGAGGATGAAGTCTGTGTGTACGTGTGAGTTGGGAACAGAAGTGGCGCGGGTTTCGTCTCTCAGATGGTGCAGTCTGTGACAACTGAGTATCAGTAACGGCCACTGGAGCCCCGACAGCCATGACGGAAATGGAGCAACACCACTACCTCATGCACATACATACACTCACACTCACAAAGACATATGGACACTAACACATGCACTCATACACCTACACCCACAGACAGACAGACAGACACACACACACACACACACACACTCACACACACTGGGGGTGAGTATGTCAGGCAGCCATGCATGATACCCCTGTACTTACTCTCCCACCACAGTTGGTCTACAGAAAGGAAGGAGGAGAGAACGAGAAAGAAAGAGAGAGGGGAAAGGAGGAAGAGGAGGGACAGAGAGTGAGGGAGGAAGAAGGGAGAGAAAGAGGTGAAAACCAAGACAAAAGCACAGGTTGACTGAGAGCAGGAGGGACTCAAACACAGAGGGGGAGAGAGGGACAGAGAGAGAGAGAGAGAGAGAGAGAGAGAGAGAGAGAGAGAGACATAGAGAGAGACAGAGAGAGAGAGAGAGAGAGAGAGAGAGAGAGAGAGAGAGAGAGAGAGAGAGAGAGAGAGCGAGAGAGAACAGCGAGCTCCTAGCAGTAGTAGGATAATAGTAGCACTGCAGTAGTTGAATAGTAGTAGTGCAGTAGTACTCACATATATAAGATATAAGGTGTTCTGTATATCGTATGAGCAGGTTGTATTACTATAGTTGTATAGAAGTAGTGCAGTAGTCCTCACATATATAAGGTGTTCTGTATATCGTATGAGCAGGTTGTATTACTATAGTTGAATAGTAGTAGTGCAGTAGTACTCACATATATAAGATATAAGGTGTTCTGTATATCATATGAGCAGGTTGTATTACTATAGTTGTATAGTAGTAGTGCAGTAGTACTCACATATATAAGATATAAGGTGTTCTGTATATCGTATGAGCAGGTTGTATTACTATAGTTGTATAGTAGTAGTGCAGTAGTACTCACATATATAAGGTGTTCTGTATATCGTATGAGCTGGTTGTATTACTATAGTTGTATAGTAGTAGTGCAGTAGTACTCACATATATAAGGTGTTCTGTATATCGTATGAGCAGGTTGTATTACTATAGTTGTATAGTAGTAGTGCAGTAGTACTCACATATATAAGGTGTTCTGTATATCGTATAAGCAGGTTGCGGAGGATGCCGGCCTCGTTGAGGTCTCCCAGACGAATCATGTCCTCCACCCCATGGATGGAGGTGGGGTGCATGGGCTTAATGTTGGTTGCATTCTGGGGGGATATCCAATGCTCCTGGAGAAAGAATGGGCTGTTTGTGTAGGGCTGGAACAAATGCCTGCAACATTTTGGCCACCCCAAATTATTATTTTGTGTGAATGTTGACCGAATGTTGGGTGAATGTGGTGTGAATGATGTGAGAACGTTGTAAGAAGGTTGTGTGAATGTTGTGTAAATGTGTTGTGTGGGTGTTTGAGACTCACATTTCCCTCATCATCCAGAACCTGTATCTGTCCAGAGTCACAGAGTTTGACCACGGCTCCGATGGGGACCACAAACTCCCGGCCCGCCTTCAGGTCCAACCACACATAGTCCCCCTGGGAGAGGAGATATACAACAACACAATAAATGGTTTGAGTCCCAAATGGCACCGCATTCCTCATATAGAGCACTAGGTATGTAGGGAATAGGGCACCATTTGGGACAGAGCTATACATTTACAGGTCCACATATCGGGAAGGAGAGGGAGAGAGAGAAAGAGGGGAAAAGAGAGGGAGAGGGAGAGAGAGGAGGAAAAAAAGAAAGGGAGAGAGAGAGAGGGAGAGGGAGAGAGAGGGAGATAGAGAGGGAGAGAGAGAGGAAGAGGATGAGGGGGAAAGAGAGGGGGAGAGAGGGAGAGAGAGGGAGAGAAAGAGAGAGAGAGGAAGAGGGTGAGGGGGAGAGAGAGGGAGAGGGGGAAAGAGAAGGCTAAGTATTATAAAAGCAGGAGGTGTATTGCAGACCTAGAAGAGGTGGTGATATGGTTGATAGAGATGACGTCTTAGAGCAGTGCTGACAGGGTTCAGTGTCATAATCAACATCATACAATGACATCATCAATGTCACACATACACACCGCTGTGTATATGCCTAACAACACCCCTTAGTGATGCATTACTTACCATATACCTCTGCTTCTTGTACCTGATTGCTTATAATATACAGACAATCTTTATTTTGGGAACAATACATTTTATTGTATCGTAAATGTGGCTTCTATATGGTAAACCAATTACAACACTGCCCAAGCTCCTCTGATAGCTCAACAAGATGACCTGCAATCCATTCACAATACAAACACAGTCCTACACACGCACACACACACACACAGTTTTGTAGTCCTACCGGTAGCAGTGTAGAGTGCTTGAAGACAGTGTTGACGTTTCGTACTAGAGCCCATTTAGCCTGGTCTTTCTCATACAGGTCCACATAGTCACGACGCTTGTACATCCTCACTGTTGGTCCACACACACAGACAACCCTCAATGTCTTCCACTGGCCAAACCCAAGTCCTCCAGTACTCTATTCCTCACACACACCTTCTCAAAGTCTCCCACCATCCAACCCTAATTTGCCCAGTAGTCCAGTCTTCAAGTCCTATACACATCCCACCAACTCCACACCAGGTGGTCGCCAACGGTAATGTGATGTCACTTTCTGTCCAGGTGTGTTCTGATATCAAAGATGCAATGCATATTGGCTCTGCCTCTTCCTCTCTTGTTATAAGTTTGAGAACAGGAACGAGTAATAATAGAAAAATAACAATCAGACTGTCTGTCTGTGGAACAGGCTCAGACTCACACAGATAGATAAAAACAACAGCAACAGCAACAAAAGAGAGAGAAGGCTGTCTGTGTGACTGTCTGGAGGACCTCCTGAGAGACACAGCTACAGGATGAAACAAGACCCCTGGGTAGACCTACTCCTCCTTTCCTCCGCCTTCCCTTCTCTCTTCTTTCTGTTCCACTGCTCCTGAGGAAACTGAATCTAGGTCCTGGTGTTTTGTCTACCTGCTCTCATCTTCCTGATCGACTCACGCCATCACTGCTCTCTCTCTATTTCTAATCATCCCTCTCTCCCTCACGCTCTCTCTGTCCCTCTCTCTCTCTACATGTCATTCCACAGCACATGTGATTATTGGTTCTGAATACCTGCTACAGCAGTGACAGCAAGGAGGAGTGGAGAGAGGAATGGAGGGGAGGAGTGTTGGGTGGAGAGATAGAGAGAAGGATAGAGAGAGGGATGGGGTTTGGGTGGTAGCATCATTCCCTGTGTGTTATATGTCTGTTTAATTAAGTAAATACCCCTCTGGCAAACGACCTGGGACTGGACTGAACACTACACCACAGAACACAGCTGTCACACACACACACGCACAATCACGCTCATGCAGGCAGGCAGGCAGACACACACACCTGTCACCAGGGCCAAAACCACTATCAGCAACCGCAGTCTCAATAATTTATAAAAGCTACCAGATCTGTGTCTCTGTATCCCCCTCCGTCTTTCTCCACCCCCTCTCTCTTTCTCTCTCTCTCTCTCTCTCTCTCTCTCCCCCGCCCTCCCCCTCTTCCTGTCATTCCTATATGCCTTATCAGATAGGTGTGTCTTATTGTTGCCGCCCGTAGCATTGAATGCCAGGGAAGCCATAAAAAAATGTTCAGTGTTGAGCTAAACTGAGTGAGCTCTACTGTGAATGGTCCTGGCGCAGTGTCAAGGGAAGCAGGTTTGGATTTGGCTTCACACCAATCACATCAAAAGCCAAATTACATTGACAGAAAAAACTTGAATTGTTGCATCTCATTGTGTTGCTGTCCTCTGATGTTTAGCTAGCTAAAATTGTCCCATTCCCAAATTAGCCATGGATGGAGATAAGGATTTAGACTTGTGGTTTCACTTAATTCTCCATACTCCATGATTATAATGCGATTCTGATCCAACCATAAATTCATATATTGTGCCCCTTGCCTGAGAGGACGGAAGTTCAATATGTAGCTAGATGTAGTAGACTAATGTTAACTAGCTGGCTCATTGTTGCACATGAAAGGAAGTTAGGCTAGCGAGCAAGCATTTTACCCAGGTAGCCTAGGACAACAAAAACTAAAAGTGTGTAGGTTCTCTTTCAACTATTCGTTTCGGTATTTCACTTATGGGATACGCCCCCAGCATTTTCGTCAGAAGCCTTTATTATACTATGCCAGCTATGACTGGCTGGACGTCGAGACGTGTGCATCGGGGAGGAGCGTCCCTCCTATCCTATAAAAGCAGGGTCTCTGAGTCATTCAAACACCTCTTTTCGCTTTTCATCAGAAAGCTTACCTCCACACGACTGCATTTTGCCTCCAACTGCTCTTAAATGCTAGTAAAACTAAATGCATGCTGCCCGCACCCGCCCTCCTGACAAGAATCACTAGTCTGGACGGTTCTGACTTAGAATATGTGGACAACTACAAATACCTAGGTGTCTGGTTAGACTGTAAACTCTCCTTCCAGACTCACATTAAGCATCTCCGATCCAAAATTAAATCTAGAATCGGCTTCCTATTTCACAACAAAGCCTCCTTCGCTCATGCTGCCAAACATACCCTCGTAAAACTGACTATCCTACCGATTCTTGACTTCGGCGATGTAATTTACAAAATATGCTCTCGTTGGCTGGCCCTCAATACATATCCGTCGCCAAACCCACTGGCTCCAGGTCATCTATAAGTCTTTGCTAGGTAAAGCCCTGCCTTATCTTAGCTCACTGGTCACCATAGCAACACCCACCCATAGCACGTGCTCCAGCAGGTATATTTCACAGCCCAAAGCCAACATCCCCAAAGCCAACACCTGCTTTGGACGCCTTTCAATCCAGTTCTCTGCTGTCAATGACTGGAACGAATTGCAAAGTCACTGAAGCTGGAGACTTATATCTCCCTTAATAACTATAAGCACCAACTGTCAAAGCAGCTGACAGATCACTGTACCTGTACACAGCCCATCTGTAAATAACCCACCGAAGTACCTCATCCCCATATTGTTATTTCTTTTGCACCCCAGTATCTCTACTTGCACATCATCATCTGCACATCTATCACTCCAGTGTTAATGCTAAATTGTAATTATTTCACCACTATGGCCTATTTATTGCCTTACCTCCCTAATCTTACTACATTTGCACACAGTGTATATAGATTTTCTATTGTGTTATTGACTATACGTTTGTTTATGCCATGTGTAACTCTGTGTTGTTGTTTTTGTCGCACTACTTTGCTTAGCCAGGTCGCAGTTGTAAAGGAGAACTTGTTCTCAACTGGCCTACCTGGTTAAATAAAGGTGAAATAAAATAAAAAATAAAATTCAGAAATTAGCTAAATTGTCCACAGACGTGAGCTTACAACTCACTCAGTGTGCAGTGATGGCAAGTTTACTTTTCCTTCACCATAGTAAGAGGGAAATTATTTGAGGGAGAAACGGGTAGAGATGTGACACGGCTAACTCGTTTCATGACCAAGTTAGCTGTATCCAAACAGTGACTAGATGTCAGCAAGCTAGCCACCACGCTAGCCACCACGCTAGCCACCACGCTAGCCACCACGCTAGCCACCAAACTAGCCACCACGCTAGCCACCAAGCTAGCCACCACGCTAGCCACCACGCTAGCCACCACGCTAGCCACCACGCTAGCCACCACGCTAGCTAAGTTTTGTGGTTTTACTTCGACAAGAAAAGTTTTTTACGCTACACCAAGCTATCTTTTATAATCTGTCTTTTCGGATACGGTATCCGGCCATCACACCGAGTGCCATTTTCGGAGATAACCCACTAATTGTTGGCTATTTTTCCGATAGCTAAAAACATACTGTGATGGACATTTTTATGTTTGTGCTTTTCTAATAACCAATATATGTGTCCTACTCATGTGCTTTTCTAATAACCAATTTTTGTGTTTATGCAAGTGTCTGATTGAGTGAATCCTCACTATCATTATCTGCAATTTAGCAGTACGCCCATAACCTTGTTTTGAGAAAGGGATCTCAGTTTCAAAGTCTCAGGTTAGCGAGAAGAAGCCTTGTGAGGTATTGTCTGTCACGTTCATGACCCAGTATTGGTCGGTCACATGTAGGAAGAAAATGTAAATTGTCTGTATATAAGAGAACTAACAAGACTGCCCCGGGTGGAGCTCCTGATCGACATGTATACTTGGTGCATTGAGTTAGTTGGAACCTATAGTGGAAAATTAATTACATTTAGACATACTATGCTGTTTTTACTTAGAGAATTGTCCATTGTTATATGTTAGTGTTTTTTTGCTGATGCAGGCTTGTGTGACAGTCAAGTCTGGGCGTACAGATAAGAGATGTTTGGGTGCGACCGCAGTATGTAACATCCTGTTGTCACAATCTACAGGAATTTAGCTGTGTGGAAACTTGCAAGAAGGAAAAGACAATCATGGCAATGTCAGCATTCTTAATCTGCACAGACAAGCTAATCACCTTTACACACCATGTTTCACCCCTGTTTCAACACATTTCAACACACTAAACTGCCACATAGACAAAAGAGGTTGTACTTTCTATAAAATCATCCTATTTTTCCAACTTAATTGAGGAAAATAAGAACAATACAAAATGTACTGTTGCAAAGCTAACTAAAAAGCAGCATTTCCCAAGAGAGGATGGCTTTCACTTCAGCAGTGATAAATTCATGAACTTCTTTGAGGAAAAAATCATGATCATTAGAAAGCAAATTACAGACTCCTCTTTAAATCTGCGTATTCCTCCAAAGCTCAGTTGTCCTGAATCTGCACAACTCTGCCAGGACCTAAGATCAAGGGAGACACTCAAGTGTTTTAGTACTATATCTCTTGACACAATGATGAAAATAATAATGGCCTCTAAACCTTCAAGCTGCATACTGTACCCTATTCCAACTAAACTACTGAAAGAGCTGCTTCCTGTTCTTGGAAACCCTATGTTGAACATAATAAACAGCTCTCTATCCACCGGATGTGTACCAAACTCACTAAAAGTGGCAGTAATAAAGCCTCTCTTGAAAAAGCCAAACCTTGACCCAGAAAATATTTAAACTATCAGCCTATATCGAATCTCCCATTCCTCTCCAAAAAATTTAAAAGGCTGTTGCGCAGCAACTCACTGCCTTCCTGAAGACTAACAATGTTTTTCGAAATGCTTCAGTCTGGTTTTAGACCCCATCATAACACTGAGACTGCACTTGTGAAGGTGGTAAATTACCTTTTAATGGCGTCAGACCAAGGCTCTGCATCTGTCCTCGTCCTCCTAGACCTTAGTGCTGCTTTTGATACCATCGATCACCACATTCTTTTAGAGAGATTGGAAACCCAAACTGTTCTACACGGACAAGTTCTGGCCTGGTTTAGATCATATCTGTCGGAAAGATATCAGTTTGTCTCTGTGGATGAATTGTCCTCTGACAAATCAACTGTAAATTTTGGGGTTCCTCAAGGTTCCGTTTTAGGACCACTATTGTTTTCGCTATATATTTTACGTCTTGATGATGTCATTCAGAAACATAATGTTAACTTTTACTGCTATGCGGATGACACACAGCTGTACATTTCGATGAAACATGGTGAAGCCCAAAAATTGCCCTCGCTGGAAGCCTGTGTTTCAGACATTCTTCTTCTTTTAAACTTAGACAAAACAGAGATGCTTGTTCTAAGTCCCAAGAAACAAAGAGATCTTCTGTTGAATCTTGATGGCTGTACAGTCGCCTCAACTAAAACTGTGAAGGACCTCTGCGTTATTCTGGACCCTGAACTCTCTTTTGACGAACATATCAAAACGTTCTGTCTAAAAATGATGCAGAAAAATGTATCCATGCTTTTGTCACATCTAGGTTAGACTACTGCAATGCTCTACTTTCAGGCTACCCGGATAAAGCACTAAATAAACTTCAGTTAGTTCTAAACATGGCTGACGAGAACCAAAAGATTTGATCATATTATTCCAGTGCTGGGTGGGGATATATCCTGCCTGTTTGGCCCTGTCCAAGGGTATCGTCGGATGGGGCCACAGTGTCTCCCGACCTCGACTGTCTGTATGTCGGGGGGCTAGGGTCAGTCTGTTATATCTGGAGTATTTCCTCTGTCTTATCTGGTGTCCTGTGTGAATTTAAGTATGCTCTCTCTAATTCTCTCTCTCTTTCTTTCTTTCTTTCTCTCTCTCAGAAGACCTGAGCCCTAGGACCATGCCTCAGGACTACCTGACCTGATGACTCCTTGCTGTCCCCAGTCCAACTGGCCGTGCTGCTGCTTCAGTTTCAACTGTTCTGCCTGCGGCTATGGAACCCTGACCTGTTCACCGGACGTACTACCTGTCCCAGACCTGCTGTTTTAAACTCTCTAGAGACAACAGGAGCGGTAGAGATACTCTGAATGATCGGCTATGAAACACTAACTGACAATTACTCCTGAGGTGCTGACCTGTTGCACCCTGAACAACTACTGTGATTATTATTGTTTAACCCTGCTGGTCATCTATGAACATTTGAACATCTTGGCCATGCTCTGTTATAATCTCCACCCCTCATAGCCTGGTTCCTTTCTAGGTTTCCTCCTGGATTCTGGCCTTTCTAGGGAGTTTTTCCAAGCCACTGGGCTTCTACACATTCATTGCTTGCTGTTTGGGGTTTTAGACTGGGTTTCTGTACAGCACTTTGAGATATCAGCTGGTGTAAGAAGGGCTTTATAAATACATTTGATTTGATTTGATTTATAAAAGCTGAAAGCCAACTCTATTTGAGTGATTGTTGATTGCTCCATTTTTGCAAATCTTATAATAAAGTTGTCTCTCTCTTCCTTAGAATTTCCACCACAAACCTCTTCAGCGCATTGATAATGAAGGATGATTAATATAAGATTGACTTTGAGTGTCTCTGTGTAGAATTTTCATGACAATAGCATCCAAGCTATGGCGACAAAAGCATCTCCCACTCTAAACAAGGAGAAGCTACCGGCATTAATCTTCTCCTGTGGAAACAAGATATCGGCCAAGGACACCCACTCAGCGTGATCCACTTGCCTTGGGCTGCAACATGTTTAGGAAGCGTAAGCCTCCCCAGCTCCTGTCCACACTATGCCCTCTTCACTGTGAAGAGTCTCCGTTGCAAGCTAGCATGCCAAGCCAGCCTGAGTCAACAGAATTCTAACACGGGGCTGACATCCAAAATGGCTAATCAGAGGTGGATTTCCCCACAGAGTCTCCTGGAGCAACGGCTTGCGCTAGCTAGGGTGACCGCCTCGACGCCATTGCCCCGCTGTTGGAGGACTCCAGCAATGACCTCGCGGCCTCCCTGCCGGGTTTCCTGATAGGAGACGACAACGACTCCATGGGTTTTCCGACAGCCTCCTTCCGGAATCAATGTACGGAAACGAAGACTCCTTCATCCCCTCAGGCCAGGCCAACAAGCCTCCTGCCGGGGAATCCAAAACCAGAGATGCAGGCAGGGCGCCATCCCCACCAGCTGTCGGTTTGGACCTGTAGGACGTGTGCAAATGTGATGCGAATAAATTGGTGATTCCCTGGCCCAATGCAGTAGCGGAGACCACTACATCCCGCTACGAGGGTAAGAGGCTACCCAAAGCCATACGGGCAGCCATGCAATTACTACCAGTCTTCCCAGAATTCCTATATGAGGTTACCCATACCTGGAGTACACATTTCTCCTCCAACAACCCTGTCCAAGGTGGGTCGGTGTTGGACTGTGTTGACATGGAAGGGATTGGGCTTGCCCACATGAACCCCATCGAACCCTGGTAGCTTCCCATCTACACCCCAACCAGAAGTCCTCCATGACCTCGACTGACCCCACTTTACCAACCAATTACAAGTGCTTCCAGTCCTCCGTAACAGAGAAGGTCTAATGGTTGGTCACCCCAGCGATGAGGGCTCTCAGCACTGACTCCATGCTCTCGGCATACCAAGCTGAGCTACAGGAGGAGCTAGCGGTCACACCAGAGCCGGGTCTATGGGATGAGATCTGCATTGATACAGACCTCAACCTGCATTCCCACCCATGGCCCAAGGAGCCATTCGGTCCCTAATCCCACCCAGGGGGTAATGAGGAAGAAGCGGATAGCCTAGCGATGTCCCCATAACCAGAGAGGCGATAACGGGCTTCCTCCAAGCGCCGTTCCATCTCCTCCACCAATCCTGTCCCAGGGTGCAAGTTCCTAGACACCCCAGTATTCTTTCTGGCATACCGGCCCAAGTTGATGGTCACAGAGTACAGCCCAAAGAGGAGAAGAGACAATGTTCAGGTTGATGCTTCTACCTCTTGTCTCACAAACACTCCCCAATGTCAGTTCACATAAAAAAATGTTACCACTAGCACAACCAGGCTACAGGCCAAAGGTGCAGTCAGACATGTTGTTTCTCACAAAATCAAAACAAACAGGGTGCCTCCCTATAACGCCACCAGAGGGAACAACCACTCCTTCTGTGGTGATATCCACATGAGCACTTTCCCGGAGTGCGCAGTGCGTCGAGGACTGTCGTACACCCTCCCCCCAACAGAGGGTGATGCTGCACAATCTGTAGGGGGAAGCCTCGTCATCTCTCTCTCGGAGAGGAGAGAGAACTGGCGGGCATACAGTGTCAAATTGGTTACAGGGCACGATAGACAAGAGATACAGACTACAATTCGCCTCGATTCAAAATAATCAAACATACTCAGGCTCAGGGGGAATCAGCGATGGTCTTCCGGGAGGAAATCACATTGATAATTGGCAACAGGCAATAAGAATTGTTCCTCCCAAACAAAGCTGTTTCCTGGTTCCAAAAAAGGGGGGCGGCATACGCCCAATCCTAGATCTTGAACATGTACATGAGAAAGCACACGTTCAGAATTTTGACACACACTGCTCTGCTACATTCTGTGCGCCCAGGCAATTGGTTCATATCTGTTGACCTGATCTCCATAGATTGCACGGTGGCACTGCACTCCTGGAGACACCCAACATTTCTGTCACAGGGTGTCTGGATGGGCACTGTTTAAGCCAGAACAATTATCACTACGGATGTATCTCTCTCAGGTTGGGGTGCGACCTATGAGGGCAGAATGGTGAACAGGATGCGGGGACCCCATCTCTATTCTACTCACATAAACCGCCTCAAACTCCTTGCAGTGTCCTTAGCATTAAAGTTGTTACTCCCATTTCTGGAGGGTCGTCATGTTCTAGTCAAAACAGACATTACCACCATTGTGGCTTACATAAACAGATAGACAAAGGGGACTGCAATCCTCTCACTTACACACACTGGCACACAGACTGATTATGTGGAGCAGTGTGCATCTCCAGTCACTGAGAGCTACTCATGCACCAGGAGTGCTGAATCTGGGGGCAGATTTACTCTCCAGGGGAAACCCTCTATATGGGGAGTGGAAGCTCCATCGTGAGGTAACCAATCAGGTTTGGATGCACTTCAGAATTCCTGCAGTGGATCATTATGCATCGATGGAGAATACACAGTGTCCACTGTTCTTTTCCCTGAGGCATTGGGATGCACCGATGGGAGTGGAAGCGTAGCGCAGCATTGGCCAGAAAAACACTGGCTAGCAGAGATCACTTAATTAACTACTATGTGGCCAACCGTGGTTCCTCCCTTTGCTTCGGGACCTACTGTGCCTAGAGTGCAGGGAGATATTTCCTCCTCACCCAGAACTGATTGCCCTCTGGGCCTGGCCCGTGAACGGTTCGACTTGAACACTGCCAGGCTTCCGCAAAATGTAATTTGACTATTCAGAGTGCTGATCCACCAGGCCCCTTTATGATTGTAAATGCCGTGTGTTTGAGGATCGGTGCATTAAGTCACAGACAGAGTCCTTCCAGTGCTCTGTCCCGGTAATCCTGTCGTTTCACAGGAATAATTAGAGAAAGGAAAGAAACTTTTTGGACCTAGACTTGGCGCTACAGTACCGCTTGCCATGCGATTGCAGAGAGAACAGTCTATGACTTGAGTGACTGAAGTCTTTTACAATTTTTTGGGCACTCCTCTGACATTGCCTAGTATATAGGTCCTGGATGGCAGGAATCTTGGCCCCAGAGATGTATGGGGCCGTACACACTACCCTCTGTAGCTACCCTCACCAAGCGGTGTTGCAACCGGTCAGGATGCTCTCGATGGTGCAGCTGCAGAACTTTTTGAGGATCTGAGGACCCATGCCAAATCTTTTCAGGCTCCTGAGGGGGAAAAGCTGTTGTCGTGCCCTCTTGATAGTTTGTTGGTGATGTGGACACCAAGGAACTTGAAGCTCTCGACGGGTACCACTACAGCCCCGTCGATGTTAATGGGGGCCTGTTGGGCCCTCCTTCTCCTGTAGTCCTCGATCATACTGAGAGTGTCATTGCATTTTGGTGCACCAGAATTACATTCATTTCCAATGGAACGCTGCGTTAGCCTTGCAGCATTTGCAGAGGCAGTTGCAGTGCATTCTGTGTGGTGCATAAGTTGGATTTACCGAACACATTTATTTATTTATTTTATTTCACCTTAATTTAACCAGGTAGGCCAGTTGAGAACAAGTTCTCATTTAAAACTGCGACCTGGCCAAGTTAAAGCACAGTAGTGCGACACAAACAACAACACAGAGTTACACATGGGATAAACAAACATACAGTCAATAACACAATAGAAAGTCTATATACAGTGTGTGCAAATGAGGTAAGATAAGGGAGGTAAGGCCATGGTGGCGAAATAATGACAATTTAGCAAATAAACACCAGAGTGATAGATGTGCAGAAGATGAACGTGCAAGTAGAGATACTGGGGTGCAAAGGAGCAAAAACAAAAATGAACAGTATGGGATGAGGTACTTGGATGTGTCACGTTCTGACCTTTATATCCTTTGTTTTGTATTTATTTAGTATGGTCAGGGCGTGAGTTGGGGTGGGCAGTCTATGTTTGTTTTTCTATGATTTGGGGATTTGTATGTTTCGGCCTAGTATGGTTCTCAATCAGAGGCAGGTGTCATTAGTTGTCTCTGATTGAGAATCATACTTAGGTAGCCTGGGTTGCACTGTTTGTTTGTGGGTGATTGTCTATGTTAGTTGCTTGTGTCAGCACAGGTCTCATTTATAGCTTCACGGTCGTTATTTGTTTATTGTTTTTGTATAGTTTGTATTCAGTGTTCAGTGCTTTCTTTTATTAAATACTCATCATGAACACATACCACGCCGCATTTTGGTCCTCCGATCCTTCTCGCCTCGCCTCTTCAGATGAAGAGGAGGACGACCGTGACAGGGTGGGTTATTTACAGATGGGCTATGTCCAGGTGCAGTGATCTGTGAGCTGCTCTGACAGCTGGTGCTTAAAGTTAGAGAGGGAGATATGTGTCTCCAGCTTCAGTGATTTTTGCAATTCGTTCCAGTCATTGGCAGCAGAGAACTGGAAGAAAAGGCGGCCAAAGCAGGTTTTGGCTTTGGGGGATCACCAGTGAAATATACCCGCTAGTGCGCGTGCTATGGGTTGGTGCTGCTATGGTGACCAGTGAGCTGAGATAAGGCGGGGCTTTACCTAGCAAAGACTTATAGATGACCTGGAGCCAGTAGGTTTGGCAACAAATATGAAGCGAGGGCCAGCCAACAAGAGCATACAGGTCACAGTGGTGGGTAGTATATGGGGCTTTGGTGACAAATGGATGGCACTGTGATAGACTGCATTCAATTTACTGAATAGAGTGTTGGAGGCTATTTTGTAAATGACATCGCCGAAGTCAAGGATCGGTAGGATGGTCAGTTTTACGAGGGTATTTTTGGCAGCATGAGTGAAGGATGCTTTGTTGCGAAATAGGAAGCCAATTCTAGGTTTAATTTTGGATTGGAGATGCTTAATGTGAGTCTGGAAGGAGAGTTTACAGTCTAACCAGACACCTAGGTATTTGTAGTTGTCCACATATTCTAAGTCAGAACCGTCCAGACTAGTGATTCTTGTCAGGAGGGCTGGTGCGGGCAGCAATCGGTTGAAGAGCATGCATTTAGTTTTACTTGCATTTAAGAGCAGTTCGAGGCCATGGAAGAAGAGTTGTATGGCATTGAAGCTCGTCTGGAGGTTAGTTAACACAGTGTCCAAAGAAGAGAATAAACCAGCAGCAAGAGAGACATCATTGATGTATACAGAGAAGAGAGTCGGCCAGAGAATTGAACCCTGTGGCACCCCCATAGATACTGCCAGAGGTCCGGACAACATGCCCTCCGAGTTGACACACTGAACTCTATCAGAGAAATAGTTGGTGAACCAGGCGAGGCAGTCATTTGAGAAACCAAGGCTGTTGAGTCTGCCGATAAGAATGTGGTGATTGACAGAGTCGAAAGCCTTGGCCAGGTCGATGAAGACAGCTGCATAGTATTGTCTCTTATCGATGGCGGTTATGATATCGTTTAGGACCTTGAGCGTGGTTGAAGCGCACCCATGACCAGCTCGGAAACCAGATTGCATAGCGGAGAAGGTACGGTGAGCTTCGAAATGGTCGGTGATCTGTCTGTTAACTTGGCTTTGGAAGACCTTGGGAAAGCAGGGTAAGATAGATATAGGTCTGTAACAGTTTAGGTCTAGAGTGCCTCCCCCTTTGGGGATCTCAGACGATATGAAAGAGAGGTTGAACAGGCTAGTAACAGGGGTGGCAACAATTGCAGTGGATCATTTTAGAAAGAGAGGGTCCAGATTGTCTAGCCTGGCTGATTTGTAGGGGTCCATATTTTGCAGCTCTTTCAGAACATCAGCTATCTCGATTTGGGTGAAGGAGAAATGGGGGAGGCTTGGGCAAGTTGCTGTGGGGGGGTGCAGGGCTGTTGACCGGGGTAGGGGTAGCCAGGTGGAAAGCATGGCCAGCTGTAGAAAAATGCTTATTGAAATTCTCAATTATTGTGGATTTATCGGTGTTGACAGTGTTTCTTATTCTCCATGGACTTTACAGTGTCTCAGAACTTTTTGGAGTTGGTGCTACAGGATGCAAATGTATGTTTGAAAAAGCTAGCATTTGCTTTCCTAACTGCCTCTGTATATTGGTTCCTAACTTCCCTGAAAATCTGCATATCGCAGATTCAATGCTAATGCAGTACGCCACAGGATGTTTTTGTGCGTGTCAAGGGCAGACAGGTCTGGAGAAAACCAAGGGCTACATCTGTTCCTGGCACTACATTTTTTGAATCGGGAATGCTTATTTAAGATGGTGAGGAAAGCACTTTGAAATAACCAGGCATCCTCTACTGACGGAATGAGGTCAATATCCTTCCAGGATCCCCGGGCCAGGTCGATTAGAAAGGCCTGCTCGCTGAAATGTTTTAGGGAGCGTTTGACAGTGATGAGGGGTGGTCGTTTGACCGCAGACCCATTTCGGACGCAGGCAATGAGGCAGTGTTCGCAGAGATCCTAGTTGAAGACAGCAGAGGTGTATTTGGAGGGCAGGTTGTTTAGGATGGTATCTATGAGGGTGCCCGTGTTTACGGATGCATCAAACTGTATGCGTAGACGGCTTGACAGAAATGGTAGCAGAAGGTGAATGTGGAACTTTTGTTGCACACATATCCAGATGATGCTGTATACCACTTTACGCCATGACTCTGTCGGTGTGATCGAGGCGTGAGACCTGACCATGATACACAGTAGGAATAATGGATTTTTTTCCCATCCCATGATTTTATTTCAAGTAGGATAGCGTCCTACATGAACTAATATTGATAACCATCTAGATGTCACCTTGATACATGCACATACTACTCTCAATGGGGAGGGCATGAAGAGCAACAACACCAGGACATTGTGCCCTTCGCTCCAGCTTGACAAGCACTACTGTCCAGCAATGGCGTGGGAAGTACAATAGTTGCCTAGTATCAGGGTGACAGTCACAGTCAGCACAGGCATACAACGTATGAAGCAACAGTACACCCATCATCAGTACTTTGGGTGTAAAAAAATTAACTATCTGTTACACCCTGACCTTAGAGAGCCTTGTATTCTCTAATTTGGTTAGGTCGGGGTGTGACTAGGGTGGGTACTCTAGTTTTTGTATTTCTATGTTGGCCTGGTATGGTTCCCAATCAGAGGCAGCTGTCTATCGATGTATCTAATTGGGGATCATATTTAGGCAGCCTTTTCCCACTGTGTTTTTGTGGGATCTTGTTTTTGTGTAGTTGCCTGGAGGCACTGCATTTGCTGCACGTTTCGTTTGCTGTTTATTGTTTTGTGAGTTTCATTTAATAAACATGTGGAACTCTACGTATGCTGCACCTTGGTCCGTTAATTCTACAAACGATCTTGACACTACCATCAGCTTTAAAATAGAAGTTCAAACTTTCGTGGTGTGGTAGCTCAAAGTACGGTAGTTGCGCGGTGAGAAATGGAAAAAAAAACACTGTTCAATAAAACACATGTAACCTATAGCAGAGCGCTTTAGACACACCCACTCCTTTCCACACGCCCACAATCTTCCTTTAGACACACCCACTCCTTTCCACACAGTCACTATCTTCCTTTAGACACACCCACTCCTTTCCACACAGTCACTATCTTCCTTTAGACACACCCACTCCTTTCCACACAGTCACTATCTTCCTTTAGACACACCCACTCCTTTCCACACGCCCACTATCTTCCTTTAGGCACACCAACTCCTTTCCACATGCCCACTATCTTCCTTTAGACACACACACTCCTTTCCACACGCCCACTATCTTCCTTTAGACACACCCACTCCTTTTCACACGCCCACTATCTTCCTTTAGACACACCCACTCCTTTCCACACAGTCACTATCTTCCTTTAGACACACCCACTCCTTTACACACGCCCACTATCTTCCTTTAGACACACCCACTCCTTTCCACATGACCAATATCTTCCTTTAGACACCCACTCTTTTCCACACGCCCACTATCTTCCTTTAGACACACCCACTCCTTTCCACACAGTCACTATCTTCCTTTAGACACACCCACTCCTTTACACACGCCTACTACTTTCCTTTTGACACACCCACTCTTTTCCACACGCCTACTACTTTCCTTTTGACACACCCACTCGCAAATACTCCGGTAGCCATATTGAGCTGCAGCTACCCCCTTCTCCCCAGTCCAGTCAATAATTCACTGAGAGATGTGGCTGCTGTTATTAGAGACACATACTAACCATAACAAACACAGACAAACACACAAGGCGAGGAGAGGAGACACATAACAACCCTTTCCTACCCCTGACAGACCCACCCTCCAGAGAAGACCAGGTGCCATCCTGGCCTCCAGTGGTTTTCAGTAAGTATTACACCACAAACCACAGCTCATATGACTATATGACTATGACAATTTTAATTGAACCTTTATTTAACTAGGCAAGTCAGTTAAGAACAACGTCTTCTTTACAATGACAGCCTACCAAAAGGCAAAAGGCCTCCTGCGGGGACGGGGGCTAAGATTAGAAATAACACTACTACAACACTACATAAAGAGAAACCAACATGGTAGCGGCACAAAACATGGTACAGACAAGAGCACAAAGGGCAAGAAGGTAGAGACAACAATCCATCACGCAAAGCAGCCACAACCGTCAGTAAGAGTGTCCATGATTGAGTCTTTGAATGAAGAAATGGAGATAAAACTGTCCAGTTTGAGTGTTTTTTGCAGCTCGTTCCAGACGCTAGCTGCAGCGAACTGAAAAGAGGAGCGACCCAGGGATGTGTGTGCTTTGGGGACCTTTAACAGAATGTGACTGGCAGAATGGGTGTTGTATGTGAAGGATGAGGGCTGCAGTAGGTATCTCAGATAGTGGGTAGTGAGCCCTAAGAGGGTTTTATAAATAAGCATCAACCAGTGGGTCTTGCGACGGGTATACAGAGATGACCAGTTTACAGAGGAGAATAGAGTGCAGTGATGTGTCCTATAAGGAGCATTGGTGGCAAATCTGATGGCCGAATGGTAAAGAACATCTTGTTGTTCGAGAGCACCCTTACCTGCCGATCTATAAATGACGTCTCCGTAATCTAGCATGGGTAGGATGGTTATCTGAATCAGGGTTAGTTTGGCAGCTGGGGTGAAAGAGGAGCGATTACGATAGAGGAAACCAAGTCTAGATTTAACTTTAGCCTGCAGCTTTAATATGTGCTGAGAGAAAGACAGTGTACCGTCGAGCCATACTCCCAAGTACTTGTATGAGGTGACTACCTCAAGCTCTAAACCCTCAGAGAGGTAGTAATCACACCTGTGGGGAGAGGGGCATTCTTCTTACCAAACCACATGTCCGTTGTTTTGGAGGTGTTCAGAACAAGGTTATGGGTAGAGAAAGCTTGTTGGACAGTTTCAGCATAAGCAATTAACTCCAGCATAAGCAATGACCAGATTAACATTGGTCCAAACATGTATTTTTAGGGTGTAAACTTCGAAGCCAAGAGTCACTATCTGCATCCCAAATGGCACCATATTCCCAAGTGTACTACTTTTGACCAGTTCCCATAGGGGCTCCAGTCAAAATTATACTGAACAAAAATATAAACACAACATGCAACAATTTCAAAGATTTTGCTGAGTTACAGTTCATACAGTGGGGCAAAAAAAGTATTTAGTCAGCCACCAATTGTGCAAGTTCTCCCACTTAAAAAGATGAGAGAGGCCTGTAATTCTCATCATAGGTACACTTCAACTATGACAGACAAAATTAGAAAAAAATCCAGAAAATCACATTGCAGGATTTTTTATTAATTTATTTGCAAATTATGGTGGAAAATAAGTATTTGGTCACCTACAAACAAGCAAGATTTCTGGCTCTCACTGACCTGTAACTTCTTCTTTAAGAGGCTCCTCTGTCCTCCACTCGTTACCTGTATTAATGGCACCTGTTTGAACTTGTTATCAGTATAAAAGACACCTGTCCACAACCTCAAACAGTCACACTCCAAACTTCACTATGGCCAAGACCAAAGAGTTGTCAAAGGACACCAGAAACAAAATTGTAGACCTGCACCAGGCTGGGAAGACTGAATCTGCAATAGGTAAGCAGCTTGGTTTGAAGAAGTCAACTGTGGGAGCAATTATTAGGAAACGGAAGACATTCAAGACCACTGATAATCTCTCTCGATCTGGGGCTCCGCGCAAGATCTCACCCCGTGGGGTCAAAATGATCACAAGAACGGTGAGCAAAAATCCCAGAACCACACGGGGGGACCTAGTGAATGACCTGCAGAGAGCTGGGACCAAAGTAACAAAGCCTACCATCAGTAACACACTACGCCGCCAGGGACTCAAATCCTGCAGTGCCAGACGTGTCCCCCTGCTTAAGCCAGTACATGTCCAGGCCCATCTGAAGTTTGCTAGAGAGCATTTGGATAATCCAGAAGAGGATTGGGAGAATGTCACATGGTCAGATGAAAACAAAATATAACTTTTTGGTAAAAACTCAACTCGTTGTGTTTGGAGGACAAGGAATGCTGAGTTTCATCCAAAGAACACCATACCTACTGTGAAGCATGGGGGTGGAAACATCATGCTTTGGGGCTGTTTTTCTTCAAAGGGACCAGGACGACTGATCCGTGTAAAGGAAAGAATGAATGGGGCCATGTATCATGAGATTTTGAGTGAAAACCTCCTTCCATCAGCAAGGGCATTGAAGATGAAACGTGGCTGGGTCTTTCAGCATGACAATGATCCCAAACACACCGGGCGGTGTGGGCAACGAAGGAGTAGCTTCGTAAGAAGCATTTCAAGGTCCTGGAGTGGCCTAGCCAGTCTCCAGATCTCAACCCCATAGAAAATCTTTGGAGGGAGTTGAAAGTCCATGTTGCCCAGCAACAGCCCCAAAACATCACTGCTCTAGAGGAGATCTGCATGGAGGAATGGGCCAAAATACCAGCAACAGTGTGTGAGACTTACAGAAAACGTTTGACCTCTGTCATTGCCAACAAAGGGTATATAGCAAGGTGTTGAGATAAACTTTTGTTATTGACCAAATACTTATTTTCCACCATCATTTGCAAATAAATTCATAAAAAATCCTACAATGTGATTTTCTGGATTTGTTTTCTCATTTTGTCTGTCATAATTGAAGTGTACCTATGATGAAAATTACAGGCCTCTCTCATCTTTTTAAGTGGGAGAACTTGCACAATTGGTGGCCGACTAAATACTTTTTTGCCTCACTGTATAAGGAAATCAGTCAATTTAAGTAAATTCATTAGGCCCTAGTCTATGGATTTCCCATGACTGGACAGTGGCGCATGGGTGGGCCTGGGAGGGCATAGGCCAGGCCCAGCCAATCTGAATATTTTTTTCCTCCACAAAAGGGCTTTATTACAGACATAAATACTCCTCAGCACCCCCCTGGGGAAGAAGCTGGATGTGGTCCTGGGCTAGCGTGGTTACACGTGATGTCTGTGGTTGTGAGGCCGGTTGGACGTACTGTCAAATTCTCTAAAACAATGTTTGAGGCTGCTTATGGTAGAGAAATTAACATAAAATTATCTGCCAACAGCTCTGGTGGACATTCCTGCAGTCAGCATGCCAATTGCACGCTCCCTCAAAACTTGAGACATCTGTTGCATTGTGCTCTGTGACAAAGCTGCACCTGTGTAATGATCATGCTGTTTAATCAGCTACTTGATATGCCACACCTGTCAGGTGGATATATTATCTTGACAAAGGATAAATTGCTTACTAACAGGGATGTAAACACATGTGTGCATAACATTTGAGACAAATAAGCTTTTTGTGAGTATGGACAATTTCTGGGATCTTTTATTTCAGCTCATTAACATGCGACCATGTTGCATAAAACTTTTAGTTCAGTATAGAATAGTTCAGTATAGAATAGTTCAGTATAGAATAGTGCACAGTAAAGGGAATAGGGTGCTATTTGGAATGCATCCCGTGTGATGTCACGATAATAGCTGATTTACGCAGGCAATGAGACTTCAGCTCATTTGCATTTAGATAGTCAAAGGTCACAGCGAAAGCTATTGATTGGCTGATTGAACAGACAC